>NC_080047.1:38797921-38800421 GCF_026212465.1 Amaranthus tricolor
AGCCGGTACCTGCTCTTGTTTAAACCTTTTTGCAAAGTAATTTCTGATTTCATATTTGAGATTCGAGACCCCCTGTACGGACTTGCCATTTAATCTCATTTTTCTTTTTTTTTTGAAGATTGTTGTGGCATGGAAAAATTTGGTGTTGTGATCTTTCATGCTGAACCCGTATGATCTAGCTCTTTGTCTCCACACTCTTTCTCTTTTTATCAACCATCCATGTAACAGGCTATTAGCTGCATTTAATGTGGCCATCTCCGTGTCATTCAAATCCCTATCCTCGGATATTCTATCGAGTTCGTGTATAGCTGATTCTAGATAGGCGATTTTATTATCCATGAGGTCAAAATTTACCGTTCGCCAAGTTCTCAGGGGTGCCTTAAGGGACATCAACTTGTTGTGTAGTGATTCGTTCGGGATGTTTTGCCATTCCTTGATGAGGTAGTCTTTGAAGTTCGGATTCAAGAACCATGCGTCATAGCATCTAAAAGGTTTGGGACCCCAATTATTCTCAGCCTCTAACGATAGCAGAAGAGGATTGTGATCAGAGAAACACCTTTTTAGCCCCACCATATTCAAGTTTGGGAATTTTCTTAACCAAGCATGGCAGCACAGGCCTCTATCTAGTTTGCTTTTCGATTCATTCCTTCTCCAAGTGAATTTCACACCATGCAAGGGAATATCAAATAACTCTAACTCTGATATCCATTCCGAGAAGTCTCTCATGCTCAGATCACATCTAAAAGTTCCGCTCCTTTCCCCAGCATGTAACACAACATTAAAGTCTCCCATCAGGAGGATAGGTTTGTTGATAGCCAGAATCTTAAGCTTAATCTCCTCAAACAGAGCATGTCTTCCTATACGATCATTATGCCCATAAATCACTCCCACACAACATTCAAAGTTGTGCCTGTTTATACAACCTTCTAGCAGAATCCACCTATTCCCAGAGTGTTTATAAGAGACACTGAAGGTTGTTGTGTCCCATGTAGCAATGACCCCACCTCCATTTGTTTCACTGGCAAAGACTTCGCATATATAGAACTCATCATTGCCCCACATTCTCTTCATTCTACTTCTAATGGATATTTTATGTTTTGTCTCCACAAGGCCCAAGAAAGATACTTTCTTCTCCTCCACAATCTTCCTAATAGACATGGTTCGCTCACCTTTTCCGATTCCACGGATATTCCAAAGAAGACAATTCATATAAAAATCACAAAAACAAAAAGCCACCATCGAAACCAGGTATTTTAGTCATTTCTTATGTCTTTACCATCCAGGATCATAAGTCTTTTAGACTTTCTAAGACCAGATATAACAACACTGTCCTCTGATGATGAAATACCTAAAAGTTTTTTGCGGTGTTCCAAGTATCTAGGGCCTCCAAACAACTCTTTGACAGAGAGGGCATATGTGTATCACGTAGTTGCTGCTGTTTTTTCTTTTTTGGTCTACCACGAGATTTCTTGGATTGGCTACATAAGGGTGTGGTATAATCACAAACCAGTACAAGCCCCTCACTCACCTCACTCACCTGCAGGACAGGGTCAAGAATATGATTTGGTTTTAGCATAAGCCACCCCGTTGTTTCGTTCACTACAATGGGGTCGTACCACGTATATCCGTCATGTCTTACGGGTCTAGATAGAAGGTCAGACAGTATAGGGTCGATAGGGGGAGAGTAGACAGGCATGGTATAGAGTTCCCTTACATTTCCAGAAGCAGATACCAGGTTTTCAGACCTTGACCCAGAGACACCCACTACTTCCACCACACTGTTTTTAACTCTCAAGCTATCCTTCCCACAGACACAAGATCTCTCTTTTACCCACTCATCACAACTACCATGATCAAAGAGGAGTCTAATACGGGAATCAATCTTGTTCTGGGCTTTGGTTCTCACAAGCATACGAGCGTAAGTAAGGCTACACATGCCATCTACTCTATTGTCTATGGACAAAATCGGTCCCCACTTCTCCCCAATCCTCCTCACATTATCCTCATACCAGCATTTAGGGTGAATAGCATAGCATTCAATCCAAACAATTCTATCATCGAACATTTCACCCTCTGCCCAAACTCTAATATCATCAAATACATCCCAAAGGTTACTAACAACAGCTATAGCCTTTTCAACATCATTTTTCGAATCAAAGACAATCAGGATTTTTGTAGGGGAGAGGGAAAACATACCCTTTACAGACTTCACAACTGTTGAGACTTCATTTTCTGTTTGTGCAATGTCTATAATCTGTGAATTTTCAGCAATGATGGCATGATCTAGCAGCTTGACAATGTCGATGTTTTCTATAGCATTCAGAGTAAAGCATATAGGGATGACATTGTCTCCCTCGTCCTTCTTTGAGACCAGGGGCTGTTTCCCCATCAGAACATCTGAGTATTTTCTATGATCCCTGAACGAGGGCTTGTTAATCACTCTGATTTCATCGATTTTGCTTCCAGAGTAAGACTTTTGAATATCAATTGCAGACCCACC
>NC_080047.1:39410421-39415421 GCF_026212465.1 Amaranthus tricolor
TCTCGACATTTTGATATTATTTTTGGTTTAATTCTGGTTTTTTAAATCTTCGATTATCACTTTTTTTTTTAGTTGTCATGGCAAAAACAAGAGGTTCGTCAACTTCGAAGTCAGGTCATCAACGAGGTCGCAGTATTCCAGTTGATATTCCCTCCACTTATAATTTACATTTGAATTCCAACACAAGAAAGAGAAGAGCTGAGGAAACTGACAATGTACAACAAAGGTCTGTAAGGTATGTTGAATTCCAAAATTGTAATTCCAACAAAGTATTCCAGGTCATCAACATTGTAATTATTCATAGTCATAGTATCCTTTATTGATAACATAGTATCTTTTTCTAAGAACATTGTATATTTTTTTTGTTGTTGCAGGTTGAGATCTACATTCCAGACAAAAAGTAGACCTTCTCAATTGATCAAATTGATGAAGGGATTCACTGAGAAACAAAAAATCTCAGTGAGAGAGATTGGTTTTGGTGGCCTTCTTGATTTAAAGTTATGTAGAAATCCATCTGCAATGCTTGGTTGGCTTGTAGATTGTTTTGATCCCGGTAGTTGTATGTTTTTTATAGACTCTTTCAAGTGCTTTCCCATTTCTGAATATGATGTATATGATGTTTTTTGTCTACCTCTGAACCCAAACAATGATGTAGATATAGTTTCAAGGTGTGCGAACAAGTATAATCCTGATTTTCCCTTGAAACAAGAATTTAGATCCTTTTTTGGTTATGAAGATACAAATGCAGCAATTCCTTTAGAATTGCTTGAACGAATGATCCCTAGGATGATTGATGGTGGGGATGAGTTCAAGCAACTTTTTGTGTTGCATGCTATTTCTTCTTTCTTAGCCCCAACCCAAAACAGAACAATAGACCTTAAGATTGTAAAGTCCATAATAGATTCGAATAAGATTAGTTCTTTTAATTGGTGTAAGTATGTGCTTGATCAGTTTTGTGACTCTGTTGTTAGATATCGTAAAGGAAAGGTGCAATTTTTTTCTGGATGCATTGTTTTGTTGGAAATAATTTATTTTCATCGTTTGAAATTCAAGAATATCTCTTTGCCATCCTCTTTACCCCTTATCTCTCATTGGACTGATAAGGATGTGTCAAAAAGAATTAAGGAGGAAACATCTGCTAATCATTTTGGCAGTGGTTTAATTTTGAGTACATATCCCGTGAGTCAGACGATGGTTTTTGAGTATGGTCAAGCTGTTGGGTTAAAGGTGAACAACGTTGATATTGGTCAACCAAGTGTAAATGCAGAACCCTTCAGAGATCAAACAGTGCAAGACGAAGATAAAATTGAGTTTCACTTGCCGTTAAATGCAATGCGTAATTCTGAAATACGCCAAGTAGCTGAGGATGTAAGTATGATCTTACTTATTTATGTATAACAAACATTTTAATGATAACACAGTAGCATTCTCCTGTATCTTTAAGTATGATCAAACACAGTAGCATTTTAATCACAAACATTTTAAGTATGATAACAAAGTAGCATTCTCCTGTATCTTTAAGTATGATCAAACACAGTAGCATTTTAATGATAACATTTTAATGATATGCACAGTAGCATTTTAAGTATGTAAGTGTAAGTATGATCAAACAGTAGCATTCTCCTGTATAACAAACATTTTTCAAATTTTCAAAATAGAACACAGTAGCTATACATTGTCATAGTAACTTTTAATCACAACATAGTATCTTTTTCTAAGAACATAGTAGCATTCACCTTGGCAAAAAATATTTTTCAAAATTTCAAAACAGAACACAGTAGCTATACACAGTCATAGTAACTTTTAATGATAACATAGTATCTTTTTCTAAGAACATAGTAGCATTCACTTTTGGAAAATAATCATAACATAGTATTTTAAGAACATAGTTACTTTTAATTTGAACAACATTTAACTTTATCTTTACTTATTTTTGTAGGAAATATGTGAGTTGCTGATGCTGATGAGGAGAGACACTCAAGTTGTCTCCGAGTTTTACATGCAGAAAATTAAGTTGTTTTTAAAACAAAAACGTTCATTTTCTTCTCCTCCTGTCCCTTTTCCTGATGTTCCTTCTACCTCATCCACACCTTTTTCTGAAACCCAAAGTTTTTTCATGAATCCTACCGTGCTCAATACTATCGATGAGATAGTTGACACGGTTAAATGGGTTACCTCTATTCCCAGGATGGTGAATGAGGTTTTTGTTGCTGATGAGGGTGATGTAGATGTAGATGTAGTGGATGAGGTTGAATTGGATCAAGTTGTAAATAATGTTGTAAATAATGTTGCTGATGAGGGTGATGATGATGTTGTAAATAATATCACTGTTTTTGAAAGCCATGGTTATGAGAATGTATTAATACATGGCAGGGCTAAGTGTTCCATTCCTTTCAGAGGTGTGAATGATAAATTTACATATGTTTCACATCTGCTGAAGTCAAACAAAAAATATATGAGACAACTTGGTTCGTTACTTCAAGAAACAGTTGACTATTGTTTTGTTTCTGATCAATGTTTTGACAATAGGTGAGTCTTTTTTTTTGGTTTTTCTTTTTATGTGATTTTTGTTTTTTATTATACTTATTTAATTCCTTTTTATTTGACAGTGAATTGCTCATTAATTATGAGGACAATTTGAGGATTCAAAGGGAAGAGTTTTATACTCTTGGGGATCCCTCAAAGTGTACTCATGTTTCTGTTGTGGATTGTTGGTGTTTATTGCTCAATGAAAATGAAAAGAACAAGCAATCTTCAAAAAAGTTCTTCTTTAGTGCTAGTTCTAGTGTACGTTTTTTGTCATTTTTATTCTAAATTACTTTTCTTTTATTTTGAATTATTTTTAGTTATTTCATTGTTTTTTTTTTACAGCTTGCTTTGTTGGATTTTAATAATAATGGTGGTTCTGAACAAATTGATTTAATTTGTGATTCTTGGGTCAAATGGGTGGATTTCAACCAAGTTGATTTGACTAAGTTTGATCTGGTAAGATATTTTTTTAATGATTGATTGGCTTATATAGTCACTATTTTAGTTGTTATAGCTACTAATAGGTAGTTAGTACTTGTGCAGTCACTTTTTTTTAGATATATTTATTGATTCAGTGATATATAATATACAGATTGTTGTCCCGATATTGAAAGGCAGTCAGTACTTCTTACTTCTTCTGAATATGAAGTTAAGAATGGTTCAATGGATAGACAATGTGAACCATACTGCTGTTTCAGAAGAAGAAATTAGAAAGCTCGGTGACACTATGGTATGTGTAGCATTTTATTATCCTGAAAAACCTTTTGCCTATGTTGCTAAGATTATGAAATATTTATTAATAAATATTTAAATGAAACTTTTGTAGAAAGATTTGTTGTCAACAATTTTTGATGATAAGATGCAAGCTACTCATGTTATTCCATTATGGAAAATGGAACGAGTTCCCACCGATTGGAAAATGACTGCTAGGACAAACATTGAAAGTGATGTATTTATGATGATGAGCATGCTGTTTTTCGAGGGAACAGTTGATTTCCAGTGTCCAATATTGAATGCAGTTACGATTTTTCTTCTTAATATTATTTTTAAATGTATTTTTTTTGAATGACATTCTAATTAAAAGATTCAAACTAAATGTATTTTCTTTTTATGTAGGCTCCATTGAGACATGTGGCAAGAGTTAAGATTGCCGGATCTTTATTGTTATCTGATTTGAACAAACAAAGATCCAAAGTTTTAGAAGAGCTGTCCAATTTTAAAGATAAAAGACGCTCCATTGCCAAACAAGTTTCTATCAGAAGATTAAAGATTCGTTAATGTGAAGTACAAGATGAAGTTGTGAATTTTTAAGTTGTACAAACATTTGATGGAACATAGTAGATAATCAGGCACTTAGGCTTAGGCTTTAGGTTGTACAAGATGAAGTACAAGGCTGATATTTTTGCAACAAAGTTTTTTCAAAATTACAAAACAGAAGACAGTAGCTATACATTGTCATAGTAACTTTTAATCACAACATAGTATCTTTTCTTAAGAACATAGTATCATTCACTTTTGCAACAAAAGTTTTTTCAAAATTACAAAGGAGTTGTAATTACAAAGTGGTATGCTATGTTGTTGGTGCTAACCGCCCCCCTGTATGGTAAACTAAGGAGTTTTCTTGGTTAGACTCAATTCATAAGAGGAACAAGAGAGAGCATGTAGTATGACCGGAATTCTATTTGATAAAGAAGCATTCGTTATCAAACCGTTGGATGCAAAGATGTCATATAAAAAAAATAGATGAACCACAATGCCTATTTGGTAACTCAGCATGTCGAGTATGATTGGCTCCCGTTATGGTGCTCCAAATGTAAACAATTTGGGCACATGTCGAAGTGGGTGAGAAAAAATAAAGGTTTATCAATTGACCAGAAAACCGCCATGTTTAATGGGCAAATTTAGCAGCATGTAGGAATCCTAAAATTGCAGTAACAGCTGATGTTCCTAAACCTTGTGCATCCACTAGTAAGGAGGATGCTATGAATCCAGCAGAACATCCGTGTGCATAACCAGTCAAATGTACAGAAGACAGTAGCTATACATTGTCATAGTAACTTTTAATCACAACATAGTATCTTTTCTTAAGAACATAGTATCATTCACTTTTGCAACAAAAGTTTTTTCAAAATTACAAAACAGAAGACAGTAGCTATACATTGTCATAGTAACTTTTAATAACAACATAGTATCTTTTCCTAAGAACATAGTAGCATTCATTTTTGCAACAAAAGATTTTTCAAAATTACAAAACAAAAGACAGTAGCTATCCATAGTCATCTTAATATAATCTCTTTATCTATCTGTTCTTCAGCATCAATTTTCCTGCATAACAAAAATTTTGCACTTTCATTTACATAATCAAACTATTTAATAAGGATACAATATAATATAAGCAAATTATATATATTTTATACCTTAAGTGGGGTATCTTTTGTTGATGGGCAATTTCGACTATCATGATAATCAAA
>NC_080047.1:39420421-39425421 GCF_026212465.1 Amaranthus tricolor
ACAAAATTATTAGCAAGTAAAGTTTACTAAAAAAGAGAAATGTTAGAAAAATTAACTGAAGTATTAGCAAGTAAAAGTTTACTAAAAAGAGCAAGCATAACACACAACAGTGTTACACTCATTGTGTTCCAGTTCCAGCTGCAATGTCCTTTGAAGAAACGCCATGGCCAAAACTCGATTTCAGAGCAGACACATTTCGAATTAGACTGTCATTTTCGACTGTTTTTGATAAACGTATTAGGGCACAACGAAGAAGAAAATCAAATCTACGGAGGAGTATGATTATCTGAATGAGAAGCTGCGATGACTATTTCACTGCTAGGAGAAACCTTAGCAAGAAGTCCACATAACAGATGATAAGAGTCGACAGCATCAGAGATTCTCATACAAACACCCCCTGCTTCCTGTACACGCGAAGGCCTAGTCATGTCTCGAACCAACGACAGGGAAATAGGCTTTCAAGCAAGCACAGAATAACAACATAATCAATCATACCTTCAAGAATTCTAACTTCAAAAAGTCGGGCATCTCATAGTTTTGTAGAGCATCGTAAAGGGATGTAATTATGTCAATAGGAGAATAACCGATTTCGTATAGTTGCTTTAGATCAGCACAAGCACGCTCAAACTTTCCTTCACGCACATTGCAGATCATGTTCTTGACTTGCAAAGGGTGAGGCTTCTCCCAAATCTGTTAGGTAAGGGGATGGATAGTCAACAGCCATATAGCGAAACCACAGTGTTTACAGCTAAAACTAACCTTCTTTTGGCTAACAAATCGGAAATCTTTATGAGTAGCTTGCAAATCATTCAAAGACTGTAGCATATCACCATCGGCAGCGAAGATAATTGCTTCGAGACCTTCATCATCGTATGGAACCTTGGTCGTCGTTGACGGAATACATTACAATTAAGCATGATAACGCCATGTAGGGCCAGTTAGAAACATCTATAGTTTTGCCCCAGCACAACGTTTTCTCATGATAACCCTCAATCAGTGTCACATGATTCGTAAATCTACTTGCGAATCGCAATCGAAGAAAGAGAATTACAATCGGTTTTGGGTTATTCTCGAGCAAATATGAGCAAATTGCAAATTCAAAAAGCCAATTAGCTACCATTAGAGGTGTGCACACATTTTCTAGTCTGAAGTAGAGGTGTTCAATGGGCCGGACAAGGGCTAGGCAGGGCTTAAGTAAATATGGGTCGAGTTGGATAAGGACCCTTTAAACGTAATATGGGCTTTAAATGAGTCGGACTTCAAAAGCCCGGCCCGGCCCAAACCAAGCCATTTTTATTACTAACTTATTTTAATCTCCATTTATCAATTTATAACAATTAAGTTATCATTATAATAATTAAATTAAAAGAATATTAATAATTCCCGTTGGCATTGTCATTTATAATACTTAACTTATCCATTAGGCTCGTTTCCGACCCTTATTGAGCCTTTTTATAGCTCGAATCATTTTAATTACAGTAGAACCTGTTTTTGGGCCGGCTCTTACAAAATCCTTCTAAAAATGGGCCAAATAAGAGCTCAAAATGGGAGCCCGGCCCATTTAACACCCCTACTCTGGAGTATTGCTCGGCCAAATCTATTTGCTTATCCCTCAACATCCTACAGTCGGAGGATATCATTCAGACAACTAATTACGTTATGAACAAGTAAAAAATTGTGTCCACATTATGGGAGTTCGAATTGGCTTTTTCTCACTAAACACCTCCCCCGTTGCAATTTAGAACCAACAAAACGTAGTGTGCAAAGGGGAAGAAAAAAGTTGAACATTTTAATCAAGAAAAGTAATCCCCCCTTAATTGTTGCAGGATTAACAGAACATTGAACACCCATTTGAGACACGCTAAAACACCATTGAAAAAGCAATATCTAGATAACAACCAGCAGTTTAAATCTAGTAGAAATGGCAAGGGATCCGCCCTGGATCTATGGACCCAAATCTGGTTTGGTGGATCTGGGCTCTATTTTTTGACCCATCATATTCGGGTCAAATCCATATCCATATAAAATTACCAGATCCTAATCCGGGTACCAAAATAATATCCGGATCCATAGATTTCAAAGGCCAGTTTTAGTTGTAAAATATTTCATTATATATATATATATATATATATATATATATTAATTATTAATTATTAATTAAAGTCTAAAACAGTATTGCAATACGAAGCAAAATTCAACCCGAAGCAGACAAATGATCCGTAAGATCCGTGGATTTGGATCTGAGTCTTGACAAACTGGACCCAAAATTTCTGATTTGGATCCCGGGTCGACTTGGACCCGGCCTGGTCCAGATTCGACTTCTTGTCCTCCTAGGCCCTTGGGGGGGAATAACTGAATTTCCTCATATAGAGTCTACCACAACAGATTGTCGCTTGAAAAACGATGCTATATTAGAGTTCAAATAATGCGTTTCAAACTCCAATATTACCAAGATCGAGGGCATGAGGTTTTCTGATGAACAAATTACACTTTCAATGAAAACAATGTTTGTAGGAGATAATAATGCAATAAAAATGACACAAAGATTTAACAAGATTCATCCAATTAAGGCCACGTGTTTAAGTGTGTAGTATCTCTTATATTAACACAAAGGAGTTCAAAGAACTCTCAAATGGAGAATTACAATAGTGAAGAGATTATACTTGTGTTTAGGCCTAGGGATTTTTGTGTATGTGTTACAATGGTATATGAGACCTCTATTTATAGAGATTTGTACATAAATGAGTATTACATATTTAAGGCTAAGGATTCATGTACAATAAACAACTTCAAGGAACATTAAGAGTCAAAAACCGAATCCAATGCTCGATCAAGGCAATGTTTCATTACTTGTACCTCGTACAAAAATCTTCACCCTTTAGTCTTCTCATTAACTATCATTCATCATGCCTTGATTACCATCATAATATATGCATGTTTAAGTGCCTCCATCAACACACCATTTACACCATGCATTGATCACTAACTTAAACACCATCATTAACACACAAATTAATCCACCAACTTAACCACACATTAAGTGACTAATTTAAACACCCAAAAGATTCCACTTCTATGCACTCATACTAATACATAGTCTTGACTCTTAAATGGTGCACTAAGTCACCAATAACTACAACACCGCTAACTTTAAGCCACTTTCTTATTATTCAGAGTTTTACAAAGACTAGAGAATCTCTATGAAACTCATCAAGATTAGAGAATCTCATCGAGATTAGGGTCTAGGGATATTCTAAATGGTAACCAAAATGGTAGAATATGAAGTATTTGATGTATAACACAGAGCAATGGAGCAGCCCACATTAGCATAAAAAATGGAAATCAGATATCCTAACCCTAACAAGTAATAATAATATCCAAGATTCAAGAATCAGATATCCTAACAAGAACATTAACATAAAAAATGGAAATCATGCTCACTCAATTAAAAGGGGCAAAAGAAAAAGAAAAAGGGATTACGGCTAAGATGAGATTAGGCATGTCGCCGTCCCGAGCGATGGCTTGGAAACGAGAAACAGCATGATCACTGCCGACAATGTCAGAAACATTAGTAAATCTGTAATTCTCTATCCATGGCGTATCATTGCCAGAAGGTGAAGACAAAGTAGACGCCATTCTTGATTTTCGACTTCACTTGTATCTTCTTTAAATTGTTAATATTGATGAGTGTTTAATGGAATGTGGATTTCCCTTTATGTTAAATTAAATTTGTTGATTTTCCCTTAATTATTGCGAAACTAGTTTTGGGGAGAAATAATTCTTTTTTTTTTTTTTGAATAATTCTTCCACAAAAACTGACATTCGTAAAAATAGAATTTTATTCTAAATATTTACTAAATCAACCAAACTCCAACCCTAGACTTTGTGGTTCACATTTATGAAAATTTGAAATAAATGAGATTATTTATCTACTTAATTCCAAATATAAGATTCGGGAAAACTTATGTCCCAAAATAAGCTTTCGTACGTCCAAGCCTAGCCTCGGGTAAGTCGCTGTTACTAACAGCGAATAAAGGGAAAAAAAAAAAAAATAAAAAGTTGAAAGTCGCTGTTACTAACAGCGACTATCAGGTTTTTATTTTATTTTTTTTTTAATTTAAAAACTAAACTAGCCGTTGTTAATTAGAAAAATAGCCGTTAGGAATGTGAAAATAGCCGTTGTAATGTTGTTGTATAAATAGGTCCATCATTTCTCATACTTCATTTTATCCATTCTACATCATTCTTCTTCTTTTCAATCAATTGTTAAAGTTAACATAAGGTATTTTGTTAGTTTTATTATTGTAAATGTAAATATTATTTTTGAAAGTTCACTACGTTACTATATTATATGTATTATGTAGATGTCAAAGGAGCATTGTATTGAAGAGCTTTGTGATTGTGATTATGAAGTTGAGATTAATATTGATTGGAGCGACTTCGATCCAAGGCGTGAATTTGTTGCTTGCCCTTTCTACTTGGTTGACGGATTAGGATGCACATACTTTCGCTGGATTGCTCCGGAGGGTACAAAATGGCAGAGAGACTTAATAATACGGCTTGAGAAGGAAAAACAAGAGCTTAAAGATGAGGTATTTAATCTAAAGAGACAAATGGATGATATGGCACATAGAAAAAACTGCGTGCCTAGGAGTATGCCTTGGGCAAACGGGCTCCTCTTGGAAGGAGCCGATGACTGATGCAATGCCCTGTGCCTGCAGTAAGACTTAATTATTAATGAAATGTTTAAAGTGTAAGTTGTATGGATAATAATCAATGTTGAAGAATACTTACAAAGTGTGTCATCGTCGGTGCTGCGGGATTGTACTGGGATGCCGCCAAGATACCTCGTGGTGTCATCCATCGGCGAGTAATGGAGAGGAACCACGGCATGTAATCCGCCGTAGTAGGTGCGCCTGCAGCGTCGATCGGCGCACCTTGGGCAAGCAGATCTAGCCTGTGCTCCCAACGAGGGACATGGCGCCAGTTGACCTCTAGCC
>NC_080047.1:40162921-40275421 GCF_026212465.1 Amaranthus tricolor
GCTGTCTTAAAAAATATGATTAGTTTTTAGTTTTGAACACAACTCTACCGATTTTATGCTCTATATCCTCTCTTGATTCTAATAGTTGTTTTCTTGTACAATGGCCTCATGTATAAGATTATCACCGGCCTAACCCAATAAAATTTTTTAAATCACTCAAAATGTAAAATGTCAAATTCAATAATTAAATTGCCAATTTCAAGCGTTAGAATATCTTCAAACACAATAGAATATAGGATATCTTCTATATAGTGTGAGTTAGTATGAATAAATCAAACACAAACTACAAAGCCAACGTACACTACTAGAATATAGGATTAAGACTTTCTATCTCATATTTTCAGCATACTTAACATTATGCATAGGGCTGGCAAAAGCTGATCCGACTTGCTAACCTGATCAGAAATCGACCCGAAATTAGCAGATTTGGGTTAGATTTTTGACTCAATTAATTAAATGGGTCAACCCGACCTGATCTGTTTATTAAATGGGTTAGGTTCAGGTTGAAATTTAAACCCGAAAAAAACCTGTTTAACCCATTTATTAAATGGGTCAATCAGGTCAGGTCGACCCATTTATTAAATCGGTCGACCATTAATATTTAACCTAAAGAGCCCAACAAATAAAGGCATATCTTACATTAGTCCAAGTCCAAGTCCATGTCAAAGTTTCGATCAACATGAATTCAGCTCAAAAGCATCTTCCTCGGCCACCATATTTAGATTGCCAATTCCAAGCATTAGAATATCTTCGAACACAATAGAATATAGGATATCTTCTACATAGTGTGGGTTAGTATGAATAAATCAGACACTAACTACAAAGTCAACACTACTATCCTAGAATATAGGATTAAGACTTTCTATCTCATATTTTCAGCATACTTAACATGCTGCATAACATTTAGTTAGACAAATATATATAATCAAATTAACAATATGAAACAACGTAAAATATATCTAACTATATAAACTATATAAACAATATGAAATATGTCTTTTATAATTAAGGGTTCTAACACTAAACAATTAAAAATCTCAATCACATGCTAATATTTCGTACACGTCATCATCATCATACCTAGTGTATCCCACTCATAGAAAAATATGATCAGGATCTGGGAAGAGAAGAATGACGGCAACTCATACTCATCGAGGAGAATGCTGTCAAAGAGTCTCTCGACTCGAAAAAGGTCTTTAAAGAGAGCTAATATTCCTCACACATAAACAATAAAAAGAAGAAACACATTTATAAATGAAATTATATGACTGCTCAATACACGATGCATTAAAATACAAAAAAATAAAAAAAAATCTTGTAACCCTGTACCATATTCTAAGTACTTCTATACATGAAAGCATAACAAGATAATGAATTAAAGCATTATGTTATGTTATGTCTCTTCCAGAAGCATATGTACTTCCATTTGATGTAGCTGAAAAATGGTTTTTCCGTAACAGGTATGTACTTGACCAGCCACCCTAGAGGCCAAGATACTACTGCAATGCCAATACAAGCACCCCACTGTCCCCAATTCAGTCTTTCTGTATTTGCAAATTTCTTAAGGAACTCCACCATCACCACTTGGAGGATAATTGTTACGCCAATTATGGCAATGAATAACTTGTTCTTGTGTATCCCTTCAAATATGTTTTTCTTTTCTAGCTTTCTTGCGTTGAATTCATTGAAAATCTGGCACAATACAAAGGTGTTGAATAATAGTGTGTCCTTCACTTTGCTCCCTACACCAAATATCACCTCGCCCTTGAACTGTAAAGTTAAGAGAACTGCAATCTGGTATAAGGCTTGTGCCATTAGGTTCCTCCACATGATGTTGGTAATAAGCGGCTCTGTTCTTCCAACTGGTGCCTTGTCCATTAATTCTTTTGTGGGTTTTTCTGTTGCAAGAGCAAGGGCACCTAATGTGTCCATGATCAAGTTAACCCATAATAGTTGAACTGCGGTTAATGGAACCTCACCTGCTGATACTGCTGCTACGAAGTTGATGGTCAGAGCTGCCACATTTACCGTAAGTTGAAACTGGATGAACTTTTGAATGTTGTTGTAAACACATCTACCCCAATTTAAAACGGTTGCCACTGAAGCAAAATTATCATCTAGGATGACAATATCTGAGCTCTCCTTTGCAACTTCTGTCCCTTGTATGCCCATCGAAAGACCTATATCTGCCTCCTTCAGAGCTGGTGCATCATTTGTGCCGTCTCCAGTTACTGCAACCACATGACCATTTTGCTTGAGACATTGCACCATCAAAAGCTTATCAAAAGGAGAAGATCTCGCCATCACACGTATTTTATCGACTTTTGCTTTCCTTTGATCGTCACTGTAGTTTCTGAATTCAGGACCTTCAACAACAGCATCTTTGATGTTGTCACCAGGTTGCAAGATCCCACATTCAACAGCTATGGCTCTTGCAGTATAAAGATTGTCACCTGTGATCATCTTAATGTTAACTCCAGCATTTTGGCAATCTTGAACAGCTTTCTTTACCCCAGGTCTACATGGATCTTTAAGACCCACCATTCCAAGCAAGGTCAGACTATCATCAGTGAGTTTTTCCTTGGCAATATCTTTACCATCATGAAGGACCACTTGCTTATGTGCAAAGGCTATGCATCGGAGGCTACTTGCTGCCATGCTTTGAATTACTTGTTCGAATCGCTCCTTTGCATCACCATCCATTAAAAAGAAATTTCCTGATGCATCATAGTAACTTGAGCACTTTTCTAGTACCATCTCCGCAGCACCTTTCCAATGTATATGAGCTATACTTTCGTTCTTTTTCTTTATCAATACCCCACTTCTTTTTTTCTGTGAATTGAAAGCTTCCACGTGAAGGATTGAATAACTCTGACTCAGTGTTTGCATGTTCATCTTGTGCTCCAACACTGCCCAAGAGAGAAGAGCCTTCTCTGTTGGACTTCCCGAAAACTCGTACTCAGAGCTAGAAGAACTCTTGTAAACACTACCGGTAGTATTTAGTCCAACTCCTTGTTGGATTAATTCAAGAAGATCGAAAGCAATCTTATTGATGTCGCCTTTTTCGACAGGATTCTGACCCAACCAGAATTTTGTGACCTTCATTTGGTTGAGGGTGAGAGTGCCTGTTTTGTCTGTGCAAATTATTGTTGCTGATCCCATTGTCTCACATGCTGAAAGTTTACGAACCATGGCCTGATCAGCCATCATCCTCTTCATCGAATAAGCGAGTGTGAGGGTGACAGCCAATGGCAAACCTTCGGGAATCGCAACCACAATTATGGTAACAGCAGCAGAAACAATTTTGACAACAGCGTTGAGCACATCATTAGCACTCGTTTTGCTTCCATTGTATTCTGTTTTGCCCTCATCATCTTTCGTATTCCCAGTGAAGTATCGAACTAACAACACTACAAGAACAAAGAAAGCCACAGCTAGACCAAGCTTACCAATTGAAGACGTCAAATTATTAAGTCGTTCTTGTAATGGTGTCTGTTCATCTCTGTTGTGGCTGACAGAGCTCATCATCTCACCCCATAGTGTGTTCATCCCTACTGAAGTCACCAACATCTTGCCATAACCATCTGCAACTTTAGTTCCTGAGATCAAAAACGGGTGTTGAGCTTCATCAATGGTGACGTGGTCACTCTCTCCGGTCATGCTAGACTCATCAATTTGTAGTGAATGTCCATTAACAAACAAGCCATCAGCTGGTACTTGATCCCCTATTTTCAAACAGACAATGTCTCCCACTACGATATCATAAATCGAAACTTGTTGCCTTCGCCCACCCCTCACGACATCCACCTTGATGTTGTTGCTTTGTTTAGATAACTTCTCAAATTGTCTACTTTGCCTGAAGTTACTAAGAGAAGATACAATAATAACAAGAAGAACAGCAACAAAGATGCTACCTCCATCATACCAACCTTCTTTTATCCCTTTCTCTTTAATCCCAAAACCAAGTGAAAGAGAAGCACAAAATAGAAGAATAAGAATGGTAAAATCTTTGAAAGCTTCCCACACAAAGTGTAAAAGCCCGAGAGAAGGTGGTTTTTTGAAAGTATTTGTACCAAAAATTTCACTACGGTTCGCAAAGTCTTTTTTATCACCACAAAGACCATTTTCTAGATTTGTTTGAAGTTGAAAAGCAATAGAATCTACTCCACCAATTGCAAACTCCTTAAGTTTTTCGATATTTTTTTGTTTTGTGAGTTTGGTAAGTGATTGTTGATCAACATCGGAGAAAGTTAACCGTGAATCATCAAGGTTAACAATAGAGTAAGAAGAACCCTCACTTATGAAAAGTACGGTTCGAGGAGGCATAAACACTCTCGAATAATATATTCGAGCAAACGCCTTGCGCCATATTTTGTTGTAATAGCTAAGTTCTTGAGGTATGCTTAGCAAATGATCAATGCTAGCTAAGTTTGTAGGTAACAAATTGGACATACTTTTGTTGCAAATTAAATATGTAGCTCTAGTTTTATTTTTGAGGTTTATTGTGAATTGTTGGACACTTTGGTGTGAATTCTTATTTTTGAGGTTTATTGTAAGTTGGATGGTGATGATGTGTTTGTGTTTCAATATATAGTCATTAATTTATGCGGATAGGAAGATATGCGGAAACTCGGTAGCTTTTTCCATGCAAGTACATGAATATATAGTCAATTTTATCACTTGCTAATTGCTTTCGCACTAGGTCGGTATATATCGGTCACTTAAATATTGCTATATATTCCTTCCTATAGACTAATTCATGATTTTTTTCTTATTTATTTTTAATAATGTTTGATTAAAAAAATAAAATTTAATATTAATAAAATTAACATTGATAAAAGTCAATTAAAATTCAAGTTAATTATATTTTTACTCATAAATTAAGAATAAAACACATGAAGTATTAATACTGATCTATAAATAATGCTAAAAAAGAAAATGGAATAATAATTATTTCGTTTTTTTAAATTGCTTGTTACATTGTAGTTATTAAAATTATTTGCCTTTTAAGCTTATTTTACTCTCTTATATTTATTATTATTATTATTATCCCATTTTAAGAGATTTTTTTTGGGAGATATATCTCAAATTTAACCCATTAAAAATTAATGTTTACTTATCATATTTTTAATATCTACTTATATTATCCTTAATGGTTACTTATCGTATTCTTAATGCTTGTTTTCAATATCTTAAGACTTAAATATCTACTTATATCATTCTTAATGCCTACTTATAATATTTTGAAAATTAATATAATGTTCCTAACACTATATTCGTTTTTCTAACTTCACAACAATTTGATTTAAGATAATGTTCCTTACACTTTTATAGTTTTATCCATATTTTTCTTTCATTTTTAATTTTATCACATATAATTAGTGGAATGTATCTTTTTTTTTTTAACACTTGTGTTATTGCATATTGTTACAATATCTTAGATATTGAGAAAGAAATAATAATAATAATAATAATAATAATAATAATAATAATAATAATAATAGTAATAATAATAATAATAATAATAATAATAATTATTATTATTATTATTATTATTATTATTGTGTATAAAATCAAAAATGATAAAAACAAATTTCATATGAAATTGTCTCATAGAGAGACGTTCAATACAAGGAGCTTGGGCTAATTAAGTACAAAAGTAAAAGTATTGATTAAGTAAGTTATGCTATTTAACTCAATTAAAAATTATCTCATAATAATACAATCTTAAATGCGAATTAATTTAATAATAATCACTTGGTTAGGAAGATATACATGCATATTCCTCAACAAGGATGCAACTAGCCAGCGAGTACAGCATAATACGAGGTAGCTTATCTAACAAGTAAGCAATCTTATACCACATGTACGTGGAAATTGACTTTTTAAATTTTTTTTTGTTTTTGAATTTTTAATTGATCATTCCAACATATGCTCTCTCCGTTGTCCTATCTTCTTTTCAAATAGATTTTACGAATTTTAGTGTTAATTTTTAATTATAATTTCTTATTAATCTATATTAAAAAGCATACTCATGTAAGATCTTGATAGATTCGTCTCAATATTTATATTTTAAATATCAACTTTTAAGAATTTTTAAAAACTCACAATTAAAATTATTTGACTTTTAAATTTGTGTTGAAATTTGCGTAAAATAAAAATAAATGAGAATAACAAATGAAAATAGAGAGTAAAACTTTTTTTATAAATAATTTTAAGCTAATTGAAATTCAAAAACTATTATAAGCAAACTTTTTATTATTTTTGATTTTAACTTTTGGAGTTTTGAGGTACTCTTTTCTCTCAAATATGGATAGTGATTATTGGGATCACATTAAAATAGCTCATAATTAGGGATCACATTAAATTTGTGTTAAATATTCTGTTATTTTTTTAATATAATGTTAAAATTGAATCGTGTTTAATTGCTTATAATTTTTGTAAGAATTAAATAGGGGCCAAATTATGATTTTGAATTAGGAGGTCAAATAATATATATATATATATATATATATATATATATATATATATATATATATATATATATATATATATAATATATATATATATATATATATATATATATATATATATATATATAAAATATATATATATATATATATATATATATATATATATATATATATATATATATATATATATATATATATATATATATATATATATATATATATATATATATATATATATATACATATATATATATATATACATACATATATATATATATACATACATATATATATATATACATACATATATATATATATACATACATATATATATATATACATACATATATATATATATACATACATATATATATATATACATACATATATATATATATATATATATATATATATATATATATATACATACATATATATATATATATATATATATATATATATATATATATATATATATATATATATATATATACATATATATATATATATATACATACATATATATATATATACATACATATATATATATATACATACATATATATATATATACATACATATATATATATATACATACATATATATATATATACATACATATATATATATATATATATATATATATATATATATATATATATATATATATATATATATATATATATATATATATATGAATCATTTATATCATTTTATACTTCTTATTGATGGTCGTTAGTAATTCCGTGTTTATTTTGAAGATTTATGCTACTTTACTCGTTTTGGTTATTCATGTTGATTTTAAGTGGTTTTGATATTTTTAAGCATGATTCTTATGGTTTTAATGATGGTGGAGTTCACTAAGGAATTTTAGCTCGGGTAAAGATGTTCTACAAAGAAAATGAGCAAAAGAGTAAAAGTGTGTTTATAAGGCAAAGGTTTTGAGGTGAAATTTGATACATGTCTACTATTTGGGTCATAAGTTTTCATAAAAAGATTGTATAAATGCAAGGTTTGCGGCATTGGAAATTAGACTTCAAGATCTTTTCAATAGTATATTATATGCCCAATTTCGACAACCAAGCAAGAAATGACGACCGTTTAAAGTTTGCTGAAATTGTCAGGCAAAAAAGCCGACCCGACTTCGTGGTCGTGGAAGTGAACGCCGACTAGGCTTTTTCTTCTGGATTCCGTGCAGCCTTTTTTTCATCACTTTAATTTTCTAATATTTTATTTTACTTTTTTTAATTAAGTTCTTAGGGTTTATTTAATGGTTAATAAGGAGAATTAGGTTAAGCCTTTTTTGGGGGCTCCTTTCTCCATCATCTTCCTCTCCTCTTCCTCATCATTTCCTAGGAATTTCTTACTCCTTTTTCATTAGTTTACTCTAGAATTCATCCTTTAATTTAGTTCTTCATTAAGTTTTGCCATTAATCTTTCATTGAGTTTAACATTTAATTTCCTTTATTTTTAATTTCGTGTACTAGTTTAATCTTCCATTAGTGAACTTTTTATTATTGTTATTAATCAGTCCTTAATAATAATTAGTTTTGTTCTTCATTTATTGTTCTTGATTTGATTATTGTGTTCTTTGGTATTTAGTCATTGCTCCTCTTGTGGTTTTCATTAATATCATTCTTATTCATGTCTAGTATCATTTTAGGGTTTTTGTTTATTTCTTTTACCGTGAATAGTGCATAGGTCCATTTTCTAGGGTTAGGGTTTGAACCTATAATTCAAGTATGATTTGAGAATTGAAAATGTCTATAAAATTAGGATTTAAGTGGTTAAATTGTGCTAATAACCCTAAATTAAATATGTTTTGTTGGACTAGTCAATAGAACTAGCGTGTGAGATAAGGATCAGCTTTGCTTTAGGGTAAATTTTAGTTAAATTCTTATTAATTTGTTCATTAAAACTAGCGTGTGAGAATCGAATTAGTAAGGTCTAAATTTAGTAATTAATCAACAGAGTGAGAGATTGACATTAACAAGATCAAATTTAATCACATAATTAATTCGATGTTTCATAGATACTAATAAGAGCTTGATCAAACAAGAATTTAGCGAATTTTCGAAACCCTAGATCTTTTCATCATATAGTTTAAACCCATATTTTCATTGCATTTTTAGTTTGTCAGACAAAAATCAATCAAACATTTTTTCTCTTTGAGCAATATAATTAGTAGAAATTAATAAGTTTCTTGTCCTAACTTCTTTGTGTTCGACCTGCAACTATACGTACACTGTGTACTTGCGGTTAAATAAAATTTGCACACCATATATATATATATATATAGGGTCAAGTTCCAGTGAAAACCAAACTTATATATGAGAACCATAAAAACCAATCTACCTAATAAAAACGTGTTACTTTTTACAAAAAATGTGTTACTTTTGGCAAATCAATATTACTTTTTTTTTGAAAAAAAGTAGACGTGTTACTTTTAAAAAAATAATACATAGTAACACGGTTTTTTCCGAAAAGTAACACTTTTTAATGTAAAAAGTCATACCTTTTTTTTGAGTTTTGTTCATAATTTTTTTTCTAAAAATAGTACTTTTTTGTCTAAAAGTAACATCTTTTTGATAGAAAAATAACAATTTTTTGTCAGATAGATTGATTCTCGCGATTCTCATATATATATATATATATATATATATATAATGAAAATAATTAAGTAAATGATCAGATTAAAGAAATTATATTAGCCCTGACTAAAAAAAATGTATCTGATGAAAAAATAACTTGTTAGCTAAGCTACCCCGTATAACTTGCTGCCTTGTAAGGTACTGGTTAGCCGTACGATTAAGAATGCGTGTAAAAGATGATGGAATCTCTGGATCCAGCGCAATAATATCGTCCTAACTCCTAACCAAGTATTAAGTGCTGATGCCGACCACGATATTATTATTATTATTATTATTATTATTACGGTCCATTATGAAACCGACTTACAGTGAGACGAATTCAAAATAAAAAGCCTATGAGCTAAAAGCTTACATATCTCACGATGAGATTATCTCATTCAAGAATTTGTGTTATTATTGTTATTACCATTATTATTATTATTATTATTATTATTATTATTATTATTATTATTGCTTTCTCGTTTTGAAAGTCCCCGTTAAATTTATCTTAATTTTCGTTTTTAAGCTGTCCTAAAAAATATGATTTGTTTTTATTTTTGAACACAACTCTACCACTTTCATGCTGTATATCCTCTCTTGATTCTAATAGTTGTTTTCTTGTGCAATGGCCTCATGTATAAGATTATCACCGGCCCAACCCAATAAGTTTTTTTAAATCACTCAAAATTAAATTTTAAATTCCTCATTCCAAAATGTTAAATGTCAAATTCAATACTTAAATTGCCAATTCCAAGCGTTAAGTTCAACAAAGATCCAACTTGTAATTTATTTTGTTTTAATTTTTTTTTTGAGCTAGTTTTGTGAGAGACCATCTTTCGGGGAGACATCTTTAAAAAAAGAGCTTATAAAAAGCACGTATTCACATAGTATGTATTAGATGGACTATTTATGTTATAAACTAATGTCAATATGTTTATGAGTTATGTAGGAATGTTATTTAATTTAAGAATGTTTATGTTATGCTTTTTATTTTTATTTTTTATGTTTATGCTAAGAATGTTGTTATTATAGTTTATTTTGATATTAAAGTTTATCCTTAAAGTTAGACTACAAATTTTTAAGTTTATTGTGTAAAGTTTCTAATTTTTTTAAGTAGTTATGTTAATTATTTAAATCTAAGATTTATTATGATAAATTAAATTAAGATTTTGTAAGTGAAAAATGACCCAAATTACTCATAGGTCATTCGGCCACTAACATAAAAAAAAAAAAAAATTTGATTTACTATTTTAAATTATTACAAGGCATTTTTGTGATAATAATACAATAAGAATTTAAAAAGATGATTTTGAGAAATTTTTATAAGTTATTAACTATTGAAGTGTTTTTCTTGAATATATGAGATTTCATAATAAAAAGTAACTTTTAATCACTATTTAATACAAAATATTTTATTTGCTAACTATTTGACCAAAATTTATGTAAATTGATATAAAAGTATTTTAGTAAACTTGTCGGCTCAAACTATGTGTGAAATATTGATTTTGTGAAATTACAAGTTTTACTTGTTTTATAATTAGAAATATTGACTTTTGTGAAAATTATAAGTTCGACTTGCTTTAAAACTAGAAATGTTGAATTTTGTGAAATTATAAGTTTTATTTGTTTTACAACTAGAATGTTGATTTTTGCAAATCTAAAAAGTTTACTTGTTTTTCTAAACTTGAAATATTGACTTTAGGTGGACTTGTAGAATTTTGAAAACTTATCTAAATGATACAATTTAAACTTGAATTTTAATTAGAATATTTGATTTGTTTTTTGAAGAGAATAAATATTTATTTATTATAAAGTTGAAAATGTTGATTTTGAGAACTTCTTTAAAGAGAAATAGATTTTAGTCGCTACTTGTGGAAAATATTAATTTGGAGACTATTAATAGAATATTAAGTTATTAGTGTAAATTTAGTGAACTATTAAAAATAAAGTTATAAATAAAATTTAATGTGTAAAAATTTAATAATAAATGAATAAAAACCAAAAGGTTTGTTTTACTTTATGATTAAGAATTTTATTAAATAAAATAGGTTATCACCTAAGTTGATCAAAGTCAAATTGTAGTAATAAAAACGTGTTGTACTTGTGTGAATGAATATTGATTGAATGACCCTGATAGTAAGGTAATGACGAACCATGGACCGGCATGTAAAATCAAGCCGCCCGTGTTGGCCGACACGTAAATTGCGGTGTAAGACAGGGGGTTAGCAACCTTTCCTGTAGAGCTCGAGCATAAATTGTATTGGAGGGATGACGACTCCCACCACAGTTAGGGTTTAGGACTATGGTCCTCACCTAATCAGACCCTTACATATATCAGGTGTCATATTGTTGTGCTTGTTGATCAGTGATAAACATGATTAGTATTGATGCTATGATGCATGGTGCGGTTATGAGTATTAAACAAATGAACTTGCTGAAGTATTAAGATTACTGAATTGTATAAGTGGCAGTAACGTACTTTTGTCAGAATTGAGAATGATATCTTAATGATTTAAAAGTATAGAACAGTAAAAGAATATAGTAAAAGTATACAGTGGTGTCAATTAATTATAAGCTTATACTTAAATTATTACTTGTAAATGTAGCGTATAATTTCCGTATTTTGAGCTGGATAAGAAGTTATGCTCGGCGTTAAGTGCTGACCGATCCAATTGACTGTCATCTATATCATGGATGGCAGCATTTAGCAGGATTTAGTTTCAGGTTCCGGTTCAGGCCGCAACAATTACTATTTATCGAGAACTTAGCTGCTATTTTTACTTTTATTGATGACTTGATGACGATGTATCTTTTTTTTTCATTTTGAACAAACAATACTTCTTATCAGATGTAATATTTTACTTTTATTTTAAACAGTTTCAGTTTTTATGATTTAAAGTTTTTAATAATTCGGCATTTTAAGACTTTCGCGATATTTTTGTTTTAAAACATTATTATTAAATGTTACTTATGTATCGAGATTGCCGCACCTGTTACAGCGGACAACCGGGAAATGGTATGGCTCGAAATCTTGTAATTTCTGATGTTTTGGCCCTAAATTTTTTTGCTCCTTCTATTTCGAATGGCATTGCTCGTGCAGTTGCGGATAAGGTTGAGGTTGCCAAATTGAAAATGAAAACGCAATTTTCTAGTGCTATGTTTGTTTTTGGCTATAAATCTAGTCTAGCAGTTTTCACTTCTTTTATTAAGGCGAAATAGCCATAGCTAGACAAGCTTTCGGCCATTCTTCATGAGGATGAATATTTTTTTGTTAAATGTGATTCTGAAGCTGACATTAATTTGATTACTAAGGGTGGTAATGTGATGATTGGGAAAAGACCTGTGTTGATTACGAAATGGGATGAACACTTTGATTTCAAACATGATATTCTTCGTGTCGTGTCGGTGTGGGTTAGGTTCTTGAATCTTCCTACCAAATTTTGGGGTGCTAAATCCTTAACTAGAATAGATAGCCTACTTGGGGTACCGATTCCTGCAGATTAATGTACTTCTAATCAACACAGGGTGAGTTATGCTCGGGTCTTAATTGAGATGGATATCTTTGTGCCTTTGCCAAAGGCTATCCTGGTGGAAGACAAAGATGGTCAAGTTCACGATCAGGCATTCTTCGAGTGGGTGCCGCATTTTTGTCAGAAATACCAAGTTATTGGGCAAATATGCCCCAAGAATAAAGGTTTTGTGAAGGATGTCAAGAAGAGTACTACTAGGATGCTTACTGTGCCTAAGCAGGGTACAGTTGAGCAAATAGTGATTAAGTTAGTGGTTGGTGGGACACTCCAGAGTGAGCCTTTCAATGTTGAGGAAAAGGATTGGGTCCAAGTGAATAAAAGAAAGAAGGTTAAGGAAAGAGAGGTTTGGAGTGAAGCTGGTAGTAGCTGTGAAAGTCAACCTAGTCTAGTGACGATGTTGACTATCGATATCGCTTTTCTTTTCTTTGTTCTTTAGCTCTTGAGGTCATTGTGTTTCTTGTGTATTTGTTGAACTGGTTTTTCGGCTAGGCTAGGGCTTTTTGGTTAGTTTGGTTTGCTTTTCCCGGCGTTGTGTAGCTAGGAAGTTGTTTTGTTTGTCTACTTTCTGGTGCTTGGTTTGGCTGGCCTTCCTTGCTAGCGGCTGTCTGGATAGTGTTTTCATTTTGTGTTTAGGGAGGTGTGTTTTTCCTTTTATAACCTAGGTTGCAAAAGATTTTTTAAAGTTACTATATTCTTCTAATTGCAAAAAAAAAAAAAGAAAAAGAAAGTAGAAGGTTTACAAGTTACAATCAACTAAAAGATTAATGATATAAGAAACGTACACCAAGACAATTAGGGATTGAGAAACTAGGGAAGAGGGGATAGAATTAGATGAATAACAAAGTAACAATTGCTAGTTAGAATATATTGTTCACCCTGAGTTCGATAAATATTAGTCACAGTTTGTGTTGTTTAATGACTATTGAGATGCATAAAATACTTTAGTTGAGCTATTTTTTCTTTATATATTTAATTTTATTTATTGATAATTTTCACAAAGTTATCAATAATTTCCTATTAAACAATTTTTGTTTGTTATAATATGATTAATTTGATTTCTTAATTCTATTTATTTTTGTAACTATAATATTTATATGAACTTAATTGAATAATTTAAGTTTAGTTAACTAAGCCTCAGAATTATTAATTGAATAAAATATAGAATTATTATTGATTGATTATTAATATTATTTTTATTTTCAGGATAAATCATGAAAAAAAATATTAAAATAGGTGGTGTTTTTTTATTTATTATATAGATAGCTTTTTGAGAACGTAAAATAATAGATTAAAGCTTATTTTGAACATACAATATATATATATATATATATATATATATATATATATATATATATATATATATATATATATATATATATATTTATTTATTTATTTATTTATTTATTTATTGTAATTAACAAAACTAAAACAACACCCTTATAAGTTATAACTCAAAATACGAGAAACAAGTTACAAGAGTAAAACAAATTTATCAGAAAAGTCAAACAAATAGTAGATTTAATTCCCACTTAGAAATTAGAATAGAATTATATAACCTAGTTTCTAAGGGCAGAAAATCCCTTCAATACACAAATTTATTAGAAAAGTCAAACAAACAAAAAATGTACTCTAGTATATTATCAAATCCAAGAGACAAAATTCCCCATAATTTCTTGAAGCAATAAGAGATACTACATTTCTCCAAAATTTATGGAAAATTACGAAGTAGTATACTAGTATTTCCTTATTTGTCATCAATGTCCAAATGAAAATAATTTTTTTTATTATCAGTTATTGTCAACTATTACTAATTAAGGTAAAATTGTGTTTATATGAACCCAAACACACTTATATGAAAGTCATTTAATAGCATTGCAGTAAGAAAATATTACTGTTAATTTATTCACGTGAATTTAGCACACGCACACGAAATATCCTACCAAGATTCAATCATAAATAATCTATCCTAATATTATTACTTTAACTCTCGTATTTTGTCTAGATGGGTGCCACTGATGAAAAATTTATGTAATGTGATGAAAAGTAATCAAATCTAATAGTAAACTTATTGGATCTTGATTATAGGAAGCTAAAAAATCATTGTTTTTCTTTTATTTTTAGAAAGAGAAAAAAGAACAGTACAAAGAAAAAAATAAAAAAGATAGAGAAAATATTGTTATGGTAAATAACATGGCACAATTATGTTATTTTGTCCATCAACCATGCAATGACTCTATTCATCTACTCGTATTTGACTATCCATATGTAAGCAACAACAATTCAAAATGTCTTTTTTGCATGACTAGTATGTGTCTATATTAGAAATCCCATTTTTTTTCTCAATTTTGCCTTTTCTTTTGATAATGACGCACCAACCTACCCATTTTATTCATCCCAAACATTGTTATCAATTAACCACTATTTATCATCCTACCAAAACCCAAACCCAACTTTCTATCTCCTCACAACAAAAACTTCTCTAAGAAAAAAGTATGGCTAAATTCTCCTTTCCCTTCATCCTTCTCCTATCTCTTCTAACCCTAACCTTGTTACTACCCATAAACCATGCATCATTTGCAAAACCTATCTCGAAAACCGAGCTCGGGATCAAAGCATTAGATGATAAGCAAACCCTACTCACATTCTACTTCCACAACACCCTTAGTGGGCCCAATCCTTCATCCCTCCGAATCGCCCAGGCAAAATCTACCGAACAATCATCGACCATGTTCGGGATTTTGGCTATGGTCGATAACCCATTAACCGAGGGCCCCGAAATCACGTCGAAATTGGTGGGTAGGGCCCAAGGAATGCAAGCATCCGTGGGCCAAACCGAGTCGACGTTAATGATGGTTATGAATTTGTACTTCTTAGAAGGTGAATATAAGGGAAGTACGTTAAGTGTTTTAGGGAGGGATATTATGGGTGAGAGTGTAGGGGAATTGCCTGTGGTTGGAGGTACTGGTGCCTTTAGATTTGCTAAGGGTTATGCTCAGATTAAATCTCAGACGTTGGATCAAAAGAGTGGTGATTCTATGATGCAATTCAATGTGATTGTTAATCATGCTTCAAGTATTGGTAGTGGTACCCAATCAAGTGATGGTGCACCCTCACCTACCCAAGTATATTTCTTTAAATTGGTGTCTTTTACATGTTTGATTATGGTTTCTCTTTTCTATTCATTTATTATTTGAAGGATATATGATTTTGTAATTATGATTTTGTAGAAACACTTTTTTTTAGTCCATTTCTTTTGTTTACAATAGATCTGCTAAGGAAATAATTTATTTCTTTTGTTTACAATAGATCTGCTAAGAAAACAATTTAATCAAAAGCTTAATATAAGCTTATGATTGAGGCGTCAAAATATATTATAATTCATATATTCTAACACTCCCTCTCACATGAGAAACCTTTGTGCTAGAAGCCTAAAAGTATGGATGCAACACAGATCCTTCTCATATTTGTCGCTTAATAATTCACTTTAAATCATTAAATGAAGGGTGATTGAGATTCGAACTAGTAACCTCTTGTCACGTTAACTTCTGATATTATGACAAGAAAGCAACTCAACCAAAAACTTAAGTTTTAAATTAAGTAAATATAATCATATTTTAGTTTATTTAAGCAATAAGAATTTCAGTTTGATACAACACTAATTAGCTTAATTCAATTTAATTGAGCACCATTTATTTTAGTTTACTTGAATTCAATCAAATTCAAGTTATTTAATTGTAAACTTCAATTATGAAATCATAACGGAAGAATTTTAAAATAATAAGATTTGAGAAATTATTATTAAATTCTATACTTTAACAACTTTTAAAACAATGATAGAATCGCCTCAAAATCAACTTTGACTTTTTAAAAATTTTTTCAAACACTAAATTTGAGTAAATTTCATATTTTCAAATAAAACACCTTTCTAAACTTAGCAAAATTCAATTCAGCCAAAGATAATATACATTATGTGCACTAGCTACTAATTACTAAGTATACACAAGGCCAACTCAAGTCCACGTAAAGTCTTGGTAATTACAAGAATATTTAGGGAATGTTTGGAGTACAAAGTGAGAATGAAATGAAAAGGGAATACTTAAAGAGGAGTAAGGATAATAATAAGGGTTATTGGTATAAGTTGTATTAGGGTGATACTTAGTTGATAGCCAGCTCACCTCTACTAATATAGAATATTTTGTTTTATGTAATCCTGGATAGCTTGTATATATATACCTCTTTTGTTTTAGTTTAAGGGCATTTTTGATTGAGAAATAAAAGCTTCTTCTTCTTAACCTTCTTGGTACTCATCTACAAATCAAGATTATCTGGATTTCTTATCTGCAAGTTTGCAGTTTCTCATGGTATCGGAGCTCGATTTCACTCCTACTGCTTCCGTCTTATCTTCTTTCTTCATCCTTTGATTTCTTATATATTTTTTTTTTCTTAAAATGGCTGATTCAGAAACGCCATTTTCTAAACATGCAGAAACACCTTTGACAATCAATGATGAAATTTCATTAACAAATAATCCTGAAATTCCAGTTCAAAGCAATATGAATTTCAATTTTGATGATCTTTATTTTCTTTCTTCTTCTGACATTTCACAACATTCTATTGTCACTCTTCTTTTTTCGGGTTCTAACTATGTAAACTGGAGTAGATCTGTGAAGATGGCTTTATATGCAAGAAATAAAGTGAGTTTTATTGATGGAACTCTTCTCAAACCATCTGTTTCTTCCTCTGATTTCAAGAAATGGATCCGGAATGATTACATTGTAAGATCTTGGATCATCAATTCCATGGAGAGAGGTATTGCAGAAACCTTCATGTTTGTTGATTCAGCTTATCAATTGTGGAAGGAAGTTAAAGATAGATATGGTCAAAGCAATGTGCCTCAATTGTTTGATCTACATAGATCTCTTTTTCTTATTGAACAAAAAGATTCTTCCATTACTGAATATTATGCTAAAAAAAAAGAATATGGGATGAAATTCATGACCTAGAAGGCTTTCCTGATTGTTCTTGTGGTATTCTTGCTAATTGTTCTTGTGGAATTCTTAAAAAAAAATCTTAGATGCTGACAATAGAATGAAGTTAATTCAATTTCTTTCCGGTATCAACCCAGCCTATGATCAAGTTAAGACAAACATTCTTAGTACTGATCCTTTACCTAACATCAATAAAGTATATCACATTTTACAATCTGTTGAGAGACAACATCAGAATAACCTTTATACAAGTCATTCCAATGAAATTGGTGCTTTTGCTGCTCATCAATTCAAACCTAATAATTCTGCTGGTATGAGGAAGGATTCCAAGAAAACTAAGTTTGAAAGAGTATGTGAGCATTGTAAAGGCAAAGGTCACACGATTGATCAATGTTTCAAGCTTATAGGCTATCCTGAGTGGTATGCAAACAAGAAATTTAAATCTGTTTCTAGAACAGCTGCAAATGTTCAAGTTGATAATTCTGCCATTCTTGGGTCTGTTCCTTGTTCTGGTTCCTCTGGAAAGATGTCTTCTCCTGTTATTGATCCTCAAATGCTATCTGTTGTATGCAAGGAAGTTATTAAATGCATGAATCAATCTTCTATATCTACTGATCCTCTTACTTCTTCCTATACAAATGTGAACTTTGCAGGTATTTTTTTTGTTTCTCATGTTGCTTCTAATTTTCCAAACATTCCTGCCAATTCTTGGATTATAGACACTGGTGCTTCTGAACATATGTGTTCTAATTCTAAATTTTTTTCTTCCTTCCACCCTCTGCATTCTCCTATTCTTGTTGGATTACCTGATGGTTCAACAAACACTGTCACTCATTCTGGATCTATAAAACTTAATTTTGTTATCACTCTTAACAGCGTTTTATTTGTTCCTTCTTTTAAACATAATCTTTTATATGTTGGACAATTGCTTGACAATAACAATCTTCTTGCTAAATTTACTAATCATTCTTGTATATTTCAGGACCTTACAACTAATGAGGTCAAAGCCACTGCTATGAGAACATCAAGCTTATATCTTTTGTGTTCTTCAGCTTCTTCATATCATGTTTTCCCCAATAATCTTGTTGTAAATACAGCATGTTCTTCTTCTAGTCTTGATTTACTTCATGCAAGATTAGGCCATGTTTCTTTTTCTACTATGAAACATATTCCTCATGTAATAATCAATAATAATAAAGAGAATTTTCATTGTGAATCTTGTATTTTAGGCAAACATCATAAGTTTCCTTATCCTATTTCATCCTCTCATGCTACTGCACCTTTTGCACTTATTCATATTGATCTTTGGGGTCCATACAGATCACCCTCCTTATCAGGAGCCACATATTTTCTTACTATTCTTGATGATTACTCTAGAACTACTTGGACACATTTACTTCACAGTAAACACCAAGTTTTTCATATAATATCTAATTTTCTTGCCTATGTCTCAAATCAATTTAACACCACTGTTAAAATTATACGAAGTGATAATGGCACTGAAATTTTCCAACAATCTTGCTGTTCTCTTTTTGCCTCAAAAGGTATTATACATCAAAGGAGCCTTACTGGTTTACCTCAACAAAATACTTGAGCTATAATTATAGATAACGGAAATACTTGAGCTATGATCACACATAAACCGAATTCACAAAATCAGGAATTAACTTCTCTCATCTATCTTCCAAGCACATTCATCAACACCCCACTCCCTATTTACTAGAGCAAATCATTGATCAATACATCTAAGAAAAGCAAATCAACAGTTTAGTTTGTGAATGAACTCAGAAAATCACAGTGAGTAATAGGAAGGTGGTAGCCAGCTTTATGTTTTTCTATTTACCTCATATTCGTTACCGGTAACATTTTGCCAAATTCACTTACCACCAAGAAACGAAAATAGAAGAAAAAAAAAAACTTTACCAAAAAAAAGGAAAGAGTAACAGTTTCACATTCCGTTAACAACTTCTTGAAATTAAAATACCATACACACCCGTAGTGTTTTCCCACTTTCCATCTGCCATTTGTAACTTGCCAATTTCAGATTCACTTTTAAGCAATAAATATCTTACATAAAATGAACAATCTAAAGTCTATTACATGGCTATAGAGGGGTTGACACTGCGAGTCGATAAGACACGTACTATAATGAGGCCTTAGCCTATTTTGGCTGTTGATGAGGACCAAGGTGAGATTTTTGGGGCATTTACTCTGACATATTCGCATCGCTGGATGCTTTGACACTACTAAAAGACTTGGAATTTTGAGTACTTTCTGCCCTTTTGTCTTTATCCTCGTTAGCAGGACATTCAAAATAAGATGAGTGCTTCACTGTGGACTTCAAATATTAATCGCAAATCTTAAACGAAACTAATAATATTTGTTAATAACAATGATAAATAATAATAGTTTTTACTACAAAATTCTGAACAAAACTAATTATTAATCACAAATCTTAAATAAAACTAATCAAATAATCAAAAGTAAATAAATATAAACAAATAACAATAATATTTAAAAGTTAAAAAACAATTAAATAGTAACAAATAATAATAATTGAATGATAAAAAACAATTAAATATAAATTAAAAATGTTTTTTAGCACAAAATGTGCGACTCAACCTAGGTGCACTCTCACATTTTGCGACTAAGTCTAGGTTGAGTCGCACATTTTATGTGACTCTCTCGATAAATATAATTAAGAGGCAAAATTATAAAATGAAATAAAATGACATTAATAATTTTACAAAATAAATGCAACACTTTTGAAATGGAGGGTTCACATTCGTTTTGTAGTCCTCCCTACTTGATCATTACATTTGATGCATCTTTGTAAACCCAACCCCACGATTACGTTTTAAATTCAAACTTTTTAATCAATTTCCATAAATCTTATTAGAAAATTGAACCAAAGACGAACTTTCACTTTAAGACCAAATTAGTATTTTACCGCCAAACTTTCTAGAACTTATATTACTAAAATGTCATTTGTTTGATTATTGGTACTAAATAATTGTAATAAGAATAATTTGTAATGTAAATTTTTATGAAATATATCATGTTATTTCATGGTAATAAAGTTTTGATCATTTACTATTTTCTATTACCATCTAACAGTATATTTTCATATGGTATTGCATTAGAATGAATTTTATGAAAAAATAATTTAAAAAAATTGGAGGAGAACAAGCAAGAGGTGTTTATTCCGGTGAGCGGGTCGGTTTCGGACAGGTGTCATTCGGTTCAGTTGTATTTCGGATCGGTTATTTTTCGGATGTGTGTTACTGCGGGTCACACTCGGATCAGGTCGGTTAATCACAGTTCGGTTGAAGATAAGTTATTTGAGCTATTAGGTTAGCATTGGTTCGGTGTTGGTTGAAGTTCGTGTCGAGTAGTCAATCGGTCTCGGACTGTCATCGGTTAATAATTGGTTCGGTTTTACCGGGTACAGATCGGGTTCGGGTTTTATTTTCCAGTAGAATTCGGCTACGAATTACTAATTACTATAAATCGAGTCAATATCAGATTAAGTTGTTAGACATTTTTTAATTGATAATAAGATTCCCCTTAGTTAAGGCAAAATAGTTAAAATGCAAATCAGTTAGTGATTATTATTTTGTTACTTTTACTTGTTTGACTGTAAATTAAAATTAAAGTTTTATCATTTTTCATCTAAATTGATTAAAAATAGTTAAATAAATATTGACCATTGATTATTAACTCTAAATATATGAAACCATGTACGTATAAAATTTAATTTATTAAAATTTCTATACTTTATTAGATTAACTAATAAGATGATTGAATATGAGTCGATCATACCTCTATGTTAAAAATTGGTTCAGGTTTATTGCATTTCGATTAAAAATTCGTTCGGGTTAAGTCGGTTTTAGCCGGATCAAGTTCGGTTTTGAGCATGATTCGGGTTGGGTATGACTTGGCTCGGTCACTATTAGGTTCGGGTAATCTCAATTAACGGCTATATGTCGGTTATAAAAAATCGGTCGCAGTTTGGGTCGATTTTACGATTTTCGGTCGTAAATCGGTTCAGCCGCAACTTCGGTTCGGATAATGTCGGTTCAATAAACATAAAAAAGAAACATATTTTCGGGTCGGTTAACTTTCGGTTTCGGGTCGGATCACATTTGAACAGCTCTCATGCCATTTAACTTGTTAAGAAATTTTCCTACTTACGTTAGTTTTTTCATTACCATTTACATCATTTAATACGTGCTATAAACAAACACTCTATATATCAATCTGAAGTTTCTACCTTTCACATTCAATTCCAAAATATTCCTTAAGAGTCAATATTTAAAAGGAAATTATCAATGATACTCTTAAATTATTGAGCGTCTTACAACCGTAACCTTTTCTAATTTTTTCCTTTTAAAATCGTCCAAATTCATTAACTTTTTTTCTTTTTCTTTTATTCTTTTTATGTTAAATTGAAAAATAAAAAAAAAAGAAAAATAATTAACGGTATTTGACGATTTTGGACAGAAAAAAAAATAAAAAAAAATTCTGATTATAAGACGCTCAATAACAAGAGGATACTATTAGGGCTGCACACGGTCCGGTCTGGTCTGGTTTGACAGAAAAATCAGACCAGACCAGAAATTTCGGTCTGAAAATTTTCCAGACCAGACCAGACCAGTCAAGACAACGGTCTGGTCTGGTCTGATCTACGGTTTTTTTTTTTTTTGTATTTTTTTATGAACATCAACAATCTGTTTTCAATTTAGTCTACAATCTGTTTTCAATAATATTCAAGAATCTATTTAGTCTACAATATCAACCAATATCAACAACATATCAACATATCAACATATGCTAATTCTTTTATGATTTTGAAAAAGGTACTTTTATATGTCAAGAATCCAACAAATGGAGATTCAACAGACTAAATTTTACACCATTAAATCCAACAGCCAGCACCATTAAATCCCCACCCACAATTAGGAGTAACAAAACAGACTTAAAGTTCAATCTCAAGAATCCCCAAACAAAGAAAACCTAATTAATTTTTCACTAAAATTACAAATTTTACACCCCCCAAATTTTTCAGATTTCAATCAACCCAGAAAATGGAGATTCAACATCACTTCATAAAATTCAAATTCCAAATTCAAATTCAACAGAAAATGAAGATTCATCTTCGAATTTAAACAACAACTAATAAAAAAAATCCTACAAAATAAAAAAATCAACCAATATACTTACATTACGAGATTCTACTCTAGATTTCGTGGTGAAGTATTGAAGGAGGAGCGTCGAAGCCTCGAAGAAACACAGAAGCAAAGCACAGCTTCAGAATCTTCAAAGATTAATCGAGGGAGAAGGAGAAGGAACGAATCGAGGGAGAAGGAGAAGGAAGGAATCGAGGGAGAAGGAGAAGGAGAAGGAGAAGGAATCGAGGGAGAACGAGAAGGGATCGAGGGAGAACGAGAAGGAACGAGGGAGAAGGAAAACTAGAGAAGGGATCGAGGGGATTGCCGGACTGGGGAGGGAGAACGAGAAGGGATCGAGGGGACTGGGGAGGCAGAATGAGAAGGGATTGATTCATAATGTTATAATAGGAGTAGTAAAGTAAGATACTAACATTTAAAACTTTAAATAAAATGAAATTTATTACGGTTTTACGGTCCGGTCTGGTCTGAAAATTTTAAAACCGGAACCGGATCGTAAACCGTTTTAAAAAAAAAAACGGACCAGACCATTTAGACCGTAGACCAGACCAAATATTTAAATTACGGTTTGGTCCGGTTTGGTTTACGGTTTAGACTAAACCGTGTTCAGCCCTAGATACTATTAATAATAAAAAAACTTAAGAATACTATTAATAAAGTGCAATATCATTGATAATTTCCCAATTTAAAATCATACCCTACCAACAAAAAAAATCAAACCTACCAACCAAATTTTCAACACATGAACAACACCAATAAGCAACAATGCAATTAAAATAAAAAATTCACATATCATTCAACACTTTGCTGGCCGTTCAACAACTTGGCCGTCTTTATTCTTACTAATGATTCATATTATAAGGATTTAGTCCAACTAACCCTCCATACTTCACATGCTCCAATACAACATACTTTCCACCGTGGCCTTTATTTAGCATTATTTGTTATTCGGATTTGTTCACTTATTTTACGTCATTTTTATTTTTAAACAACAGAGTATCACTTTTTAATATTATCCACTCATTTTGTATCAATTACTATTTTGGTTTGTCTCACTCGTTTTATATCATTTTTATTTTGAAACAATAATATACTGCTTTCTTTTAATCTCATTCATACATTCTAATTCTTTTTTAATTTCATTCACATAATTCATTCTTTCTCTTCATTAATTATCAATATCCACTTTTTTCTTAAAAGTGATAATTTTTTCTGATTGACCAGGACAAAAGTAGTATATGTGTATATAACCCACAAACCATCAAGAAAATTATCTAACCACAACCTATAATGTCTACCAATATGTCCATTCCAATAATTTCCTTCTTTTCTCTTCTATTCTTGAGCTTCTTCATACCCAAAACTCATGGAGCCTTTTCAAAATCTATATCAAAACAAGAAATGGGGATAAAAGACGAACAAAATCTAACCCATCTACACTTTTACTTCCATGATTACGTTCAAGGGTCGAATCAAACTGCCCTTCGCATCGCTCAAGCCCCTACGACAGACAAATCTCCAGGGGCTTTTGGTACCCTAGTGATGATTGATGATCCTTTGACTGAAGGTCCTGAAAGCGACTCGAAAATCATAGGGTATGCACAAGGGATGTATGGTTTTGCAGACCAAAAAACAGCAGGATTGTTGATGGTTATGAATTATGTGTTTGTAGAAGGAGAATATAAGGGGAGTACCTTAAGTGTGTTGGGAAGGAATGAAGTGATGAATAAGGTTAGAGAATTGGCTATTGTTGGTGGGAGTGGAGTGTTTAGGTTTGCTAGTGGGTATGCTCAAGCTAAGACTATCACATTGTTGGATTCAAGTGGTGCAAGTGTTGTTGAATATGATGTTTATGTGCAACATTAGTATGTTTTTGAATTTATAAAAATTGTTGTGTTTTTTGGTTTTAGAATATGTATGCAATTGATTGTTTGGATGGACATTTTGAAATCGTAGGCCGGTTTTGAAAGTTGGAATAAAATGTTCATCTTTTTCAGAGATTCAACGAATTCTATAGTGGTCGGTTTTTAAAGTCAATCACTATAATTTAATGAAAATTATTGTGTTTTTTCGTTTTAGAATATGTATGCAATTGATTGTTTGAATGAATATTTTGAAATTGAAAGCCATTGTTGATGAAAATATGTACAAACCGTATCTTTCTCAAAGATTCAACGAATTCTAAAGTGCCACTATAATAAATGCAATGAAAATTGATTGATGTAAAGGAATTATAAATTGAATATTCAATTACACAAACTGTACCAAAACTCATACCGCCCGTTTGGTAGTCGGTATTAAATAGTGCGAATGGTAATGAAAAATTAGTTTAATTTTGATGGGAAAATCTTATGACAAGTTTAATGGCCTTGCTTGCTTTACTTCAATTATCTTATTTTCTTCACAAAATTCATTCCATTGCATTACCATGTGAAGATGTGGTATTAGGTGGTAATGAAAATTGTGAATAAAAAAACATTTTGATGATCAACTTTTCATTACCATTGAATGACCTGGTATATTTCACAAAAAATTACACTGAAATTTATTCTCATTACCACCATTTAGTACCGGTAATCAAACAGACTGTTATGTAAAGGGAAAAGTCCCTATAGGCAAAAGGGGAGGAGAAATTAATTTTCAACAATTATCATAAAAATGGAAGAAAATATTTTTAACCACTAAATCGATACATGATTCTCAACTTTGTAGTCGTACTATAGTCAACAAAAATCTTGGAGCTAATTTGGTGGTGTCATAAACTCGTACTCAGTGTTGTAGTCTTTGAAAATACTATCTTTTTTGCAGTTAGAAGTCTTTGAAAATAACTGATATTTTATTGAAAATTCTTATAGTCCACTTCAAATTATTTACATAGTCGTATTTCTCTGAAATTTTCACATTCTTTTATTGAAAATTTTATACATTCTTTTAAAAAGTATTCTTATTATAAAAATTGAAGGGCCATTGTTGATGAAAATTTGTTTGGATGAAAATTTTACACATTCCTCTGAATTTATTATAGTGATTGTTTGGATGAATATTCTGAAATTGAAGGCCATTGTTGATGAAAATTTGTACAAAACGTCCTATCTTTCTCGAAGATTCAACGAATTGTATATTGATTGGTTTTTAAAGCAGATCACTATAATGAATTTAATGAAAATTGATTGATATAAAAGAATTATAAATTGAAAATTAAATTACACAAACTGCATTAGAGCTCATACTGTCTTTTTTTTTTTTTTTTTGGGGCAACGAAAATCCCTATATGCAAAAGGGAGAAGAAATTGATCTTCAACACTTATAACGAAAATGAAATAAACCGTCTTCAACCACTAAATCAATACATGATTCTCAATTCAGTGTCGTAGTTGTACTATAATCAACCAAAATCTTAAAAGCTAATTTGGTGTTGTCATACACTCATACTCGACATAATTTGGAACCTAAAGCTCTACTCGCAACTTCGAGCTCATCGATTCAAATTTGATCAACTAAGGATATAGTTCGCCATTATCTTGCAAAAATACAAAGAATCAAGTTTTTAAAAGCATTTTCTTTGTGTAAATTATAGTAAAATGACTTATTAAATCATGTACACCTTTTATTTAGTGAACTCGCAAATTATATCTACTACTAAGATTCAGTTGGAAACAACTTCTCTAACAAGTATATAACAAGAGTAATGTTGCATGCATTCTACCCCTCAAACTTCACCCTAGATGAGAGCCACTTAATGGCATCAGGGCAATAAAAAGTTGTTGGCGTCATCTACAGTACCATATAACAAATAAGATTGGCAATTGAGTTGTTTAAGCACACCTACATTGTTTAGCCCACTTAATACGTATACTAATATCCTGGATTCGTCTTGTCTCTCAAGTTGCATTTTACTAATTAGAGTTTTCTTTTTGTGCATAAAAAAAAGTCTTTTGTATTTAGAAGTCTTTGCCTTCCCGTGTGTATGCTTCATGGAATATAGACTTGAAGAGTTTTGTGGGTTGTAAACATGTTGGTGTTTCTTTGAAAATAACTGATTTTTTTTTTTCTGAAAATTCTTATATTCCACTTCAAATTAGTCATATAGTCATATTCCTATGAAAGTTTCTCATGCTTTTTTGAAAATGTTATATGTTCTTTTAAAAGTATTCTTATTTTTTTGAAAAATTCATTTACTTGTGCACGATTTTCATGTTCATACCAAATATTCTTATAATAATATGCAACAAATTTATGATGTTTCTTTAAATCACTCATGTTCATTGAAAAATCACATGTATTCCACTTAAAGAGCGTCTTTTCCTTTCAAAATACGTTTGTATTTCTCACATAAAGCGTGACAAATTATCTACGCATGCAAAAAAAAATACTTCTAATGTTTCCCTTAAAAATATCATTTTTAAAGTTAAATTACCATTCAAGGTCGTCCAAGTACAACAACAAGCAGGTCTAAATATAATACCCTCTGTTCCTAAATGTTCTCATTTGCTGTTTTGAGTGTTTTATTTGTTGTTACACTAAAAAATTAGTCTATTTATATTACAAATTCTAAATATAATTAACCTTTTTCATCAAATTATATTTTATTTATATATATGGTCTCTATATTTTACACCAATTTCTAGGATTTTTACATATTTTCTATTAACTTATTTAAATATTTATAATAATTGTGATTCATATAATTTTTCTACTAATTTTATCTAACTGTTTATATTTTAATATTTTTTGATGCTTATGATACTCATTTTTCCTCAATTAACTTTATTATTCATAAAAATATTATATTCATTACCTAGAAAATTTATTTTTTTTCTTAATTTTCGTAAACATTTCTTAGGTATATCGAGTTTTGAAGTTGAAAGAGCAGTATTAATTTTGATTGACTTTGCGAAATTCCCCTTAAGATTACTCGATTTGAATTCTCAAAGATTATTTCAAAAGTTAAAAGCACCGTTTAAAGTTGTTATGAAGTGTGCCTTCAAAATGGATGCATATTGATGCTCATTTCGACGAGCATGTATGTTATTCCGAAAAATGCAACTTTTCAAAGGCACATACACCATTCAAAGGTAACCTCTCAAGATGTGTGCTTAATAGGTGGGCATTTTAATACTCATTTAGGTGTTCAAAACAAATTCGATGATCTGATATTTATCCAACCTTATAACCAAACTTGACATCAAAATGAACTTACATTCTGTAAAAATCAATGTGGACTCAAAATCCGATTTTGAAACGATCCGAAATCGACCCAATAAGCCAAATAAACACCTCTAAAATCAACCAACCACTCAAAACTAATATTCTTTAAAGACGCGCAACGTTAATATTCAACTATAAACATATTTTTGGTAAATTGCGGCTTGACGATTGTCAATTGCCATGAGCAATACTAATTCGAGGCTTGGTGTCAATTTTTTACCAATTTAAAGAACACTAACCTCGAGATAGGATGGTTTTTGTAGCTTCCCTAACGCATATCGCCTATCGGCATGAGTGGCATGGCTGAAACTTGAAAGCAGAACAAAGATTACACAATAAAAATTGAAGGGAATAAAAGCAATACTTCTTTACTTGCAAACTAACCAAACATCAAGAGATGGATATAAAATTCAATATACGTTGAAAAGCTAATAAGATAGGAATCTGTAAGTTCTCTGAAATAAGGTCACATCCAATTGCAATGGTACAGTTAAAATCAACAAATAAAATGAAACAGAAAGTCCGTCTTAAGGAACCGTCAACTGTCAGCTCCCACAATTTCTAACCGAATGAAATTGGAAACATTCAGTCAAAAATTGTTTCCTGCCAACGCGGCTAGACACTCACATATGGACTACGAAGTTCATGGATTTGCCTAGATCATAGGCTACAAAAAGGAATGCCATAAAGGAAAGCAACAGTGTAAATCAATCAACTACACCTTTTTGCAACTCGACTTCCACTTGCTTTGTTTTCTATCGTCAAGAAAAGGCTTCTAAAGGATAAATTGGATAGCAACATTGTAGAAAAAAATCAAACAGCACGAGAAGCATGTGATCATCTCCCTGCTACCGATAGCAACAGTATGAATACGCTGAAAAAATTTGAAGACTTTTTCCAACAATAAAATGAAAGCAACACCATTACATTCATGCTTTAAATTGCGAGAGAAATACATCACAATTTTTCGGTAAGTTTCGAAAGAATCCTCTACATCAGTAGAAAAGAAAGTAAACTACTGAACTGGGACATTAAAATCATTTTTGCAAAGTGAATATTTCCAACTTTTAGCGAACAAAAAGCTTCGAGTGAGCTTTCAGACATAGATTAACAAAACCAATGAAGAGAAGGTCAGTGCCTATGATGGGATGATGAAGAAAAGGCAAAGGTGATATTTACCTTTAGCCATATAAAAATTAGACCACCCGTTCCCAATTGCAGGTTCGAAGTCTGAAATAGCTTTTGTGGATCCAGCTTCTGTTCGAATCTAGTAAATTTTAATTACCATAAAGTCCAAGCAAACTCTTCTCTCTTTCTTCCACTCTTTTCTTAGCTGCCTCCCTTGCTTTAAGTGCAGCAGCTTCTTCTGCAGTTATTGCCTTTGTTTTCTCAACAGGCCTCTTCCTCTTTCCAACAGCAACTGATGAAGGAGCACCTTTTACAGATCGTGTGGGATTTAGGGACCCAGAAACAACGGTCCCAGGTGCACGTCCGCTTGTGATTTTAGCATCATCTTTCTTGAAAGTAGATTTACCTGAAGTAGATGATGCCGGTGAATTTTTCAAAGGCATCTTTTGTGTGGAGCCAGCAGAATTTTTAGTGGCTGCAAATGCCTCCTCTTGCGTCACCCACTTACCTGGTTTATAATTACAAATGAACAGAATGCTTAAGGTGCAGAGAACAGAAGAAAAAAAATAATAATTTAACAAAAATTCACAGGAGCAGCAAATGCCTCCTCCATGCTTTACCTAAAACATCAGAGTAGTAGAAGCCAGACTTTGGATCATAGTGAATGCGAGTATGTTGGTCATAATAGTACCCGGAAGTATTGTCATATTCCCAGGCTGCCACCATCACAAAGAGCATCATTGTAAGATTTTCAGAAAACACAAAATGTAACACTGAAGCAAAATTTAACAGCAGCAACATTATCTCCTAATGGAAAACCTAGCAACAAGCATAAATCTAAAGGCTAAACAGAAAAACACCAAGAAAACATTCTTGTATTGGACGAAAATCTTGTTTTCTGATTTTCTTAGTTTGATGTGTTATGAATTAAGTACTCCATCATGTTCGCTAATGGTTGAATTGTGAAGATTGATAGTAAAATTCAAATAATATTATTTAGATGAATCATACTGTTAGTTTTTCAAGTGACTTCACATTCCCAAAGGTACATGTTAAACTAAGAAAAATAATAATTCGATTAATCATGCCTTCAATCTCCCCATCTACCTTATTTATAACAATATATCTGATTCGCTATTTTCTGTCTAATTAATGCCTTCTTGAGCAATCTTTCTCTCAAATTTTGGGCCTATTTCCACTATTGTCCCTTTTACCGATTGCTATGTTTCTTTCCAACACGCTACTGCTAAAGAATTACAAGAAGAAATAAATTGATAAAGAAATAAAACTGTAATATTAATTAGAAGAGTTTGCGCAACATTTAGTCCATGCCCGTTTTCTATAAGCGCCCAACACATGCATTAAAGGGAAAGAAAACCATAAGAAAAATCTCAAAACAACATACTGAAAAGCAGCATTTAAAAGGTATTGTCCAAACTTCATAATGCAAATTAGTTACCAAGTTCATTACTTAAAGGCTGAAGCTAAGGCCTAAGCTTAAGTAGTTAAAGGGGGACAAGAAACATGCACTAAGGTGTTTCCTCTACCCATCACAAACACACAAAAGAAGCGAAAATATGGAAAATGTGAAAAGAAAGATCACCACTATCCAGAAATTATCTACAAATACCTGTGTCACCAGTTACAGAATCAGTAGGGGCCTGTGACTGCTTGCTTTCTTGAGATGCTACATCTTTCTGGTAACTGCGAATAGCTTTCTGTCATAAACATACAGAGAGAGAGAGAGAGAGAGAGGGGTTAGGTATGAGTGCAAAGCAACCAAAATAAAGAAATACTGTAGTATAGCAATGCTATAATGAAAATACTTACAGCTTCGATTTGCTGCAACGTATTAGCAGCTTCCTTTTCTTGTTTCTCCTTAGCAGCCTTCTCTTTGCGCATATCAGTAAGACGCTTAGCCACATTTTCCTTGTGACGTTGCCCAAGTTCATGGTTCCTAATTGTATTTGGATTGTTTGTCAAAAATATTTTGCAAAAATCGCACCATTTGTTGCCCTGGCTCACCCAATACTGTTTGATTTCCAATTAAACAAAGCTTTAGCTTAAAAAATCCAACGCAAAAGAAATGCACAAAGCCCTCCTTCCCCCACCCCAAAAAAGGAAGCAAGCAAAAAAATTCAAAAGCAAGAACTATGGAGCTACCTCCGTCATGGTTAGTGTGGCTTAGATTATTAAAGATCCTCAAACTTTTCAGGGATCAGAGCCCAATACTTGTCAATCTATACCTGCAAAATAAATACATGCCACAAGTCACCAAATAATGATAATAGTAACAAAGAAACCCTTCCATCTAAATAAGGGTAAAGAACTTTTTTAATATGGCATCATTTGATCATTTCAATTCTTCCTCTCCCTTCATGTAATCTCTTCGAGATAAAAGGCACAACAAGGTAAGAAAAATGCAGAAACATCAGGCCAAAACTTGAATGAATGCACTCGAGCTTTGCTACAAAGTTTTTATTAGGAACCTCTCCTTACTTTCTCTCCATTACCTTTGCTAAGATTTCAACCACTATAAAATCTCAAAATCCCCTCTATTTTCTCTATCAAACAATTTCAACTATTAGGCTAGGAAATGGACTCTCGATCTCTTTTTAAGTATTACTGATATAGCTCATTGCGATGCTGCATGTGATCTGGCATTCCAGAAGGTTCACAAAGAAGAACAAGCCAAAGCCAAATAATTGACTCTGTTGTTTTAAACCTTCCGGTAATAAAAAGAAGTTGTTCTCATAGAATATTATTGATGTATAAATACCTTAGTTGATCATCTTTGTATCGGATTTTTTCATTCTCACAATATTCATCAATAATAATCTCTCAAAACTCTCTCTCTCTATCTTCTTTCTTTCTTCAAAGACAATTCTTCAGTAAATCTAAGAATTGTAAGATGGTATCAGAGTATTAAAGATCTGCTGTATCATACCTTCCGCATAAATTTCTCAGCAATCACTAGAATTGCATCAAGATTCTGATCAAAATCAGAATTCATTTTCTTTGTTTTCCGGTTCGAATTCTCAGAATATTGAACTATTTTCTACCATACTCTTTTTTGAATTGTTCCTCATATTTTTTTTTCTTATTCATCAAAATGTTTGAATCAAACTACACTTCACAAAATTCCACTCAAAATCCAATTGCAGATCCAAATTCTGTATATTACATTCATCCGAATGAAAATCCTACTGTTTCTTTGGTCTCAGAAAAATTTAATGGTGATAACTATGCAGATTGGAAGAGAGCTATGATTTTAGCTTTGTCTATGAAGAACACAATTGCTTTTATTGATGGAAACCTAATTAAGCCTGAAATCACTGATCCTCTCTCAAAGCTTGGGAGAGATGCAACAACATGATAATCTCATACTTACTGAGATCTGTGGATAATACAATAGCAAAGAGTGTTTTGTATTTCTCCACTGCCTATGAGATCTGGAAAGATCTTGAAGATCGCTATTCAGTGATATCTGGACCGCAATTGTTTTCTCTACAGCAGAATCTGAGCAAGATTAGTCAAGATGACAGTTCTGTTGCTGTATTTTTCACAAAGATCAAAGGCATTTGGGATCAGATCAGTGCTGCAAATCCTATACCAGTCTGTACATGTAATGGTTGTTCATGTAATTTAATTAAGAAATTTCTCAAGAATCAGCAAGATGAAAGATTAGTACAATTTCTTATGAAATTGGAAGGCAAACACATCACAGTCAGAACTAATATTCTAATGATGAATCCTCTTCCAACTATTTCTGTTGCCTACAACTTGCTGATACAAGATGAGAGACAGCAGGAGATAGCAGAAGTATACAACAAACATTCTACCATGGCATTCACCGCTGGAGATGGAATCAAAGGAGAAACAAGTAGATCAACAACTTTCAAGAGAAACAACTTGTTCTGTGAATATTGCAAAATGACAAACCATACAGTGAACAAGTGCTACAAGCTAAATGGCTATCCAAAGAATGATAAGAACAGCAAGGCAACAAGAGGAAAAAGAGTGGCAGTTGTGACTTGTGAAGATGAGTCAAATGATGAACAAGATCAGGAAGCTGTTTTGTACAAGAAATTGGTGAATCTGATCAAACAAAGCAAGCATTATGATGATGTTCAGGCTACAGAAAGGGCCAACATGGCAGGTAACAATGCTTGCTTAATCTCTTGTTTCAATTCAAGATGGATAATAGATAGTGGAGCCACTGATCACATCTGTTCTAGCCTGAAATTATTTGATAGCTATAGTATCTTTGACAAATCACCTAATAAGATAACGGTGGTTGATGGAAAGAAATTAAATATAGAAAACATTGGAACTGTAACATTTGGAAATGGTATCATACTCAAAAATGTGCTTCATGTACCAAGATTACAGTTCAACTTGATTTCAACACATAAATTGTGTAAGGACATGGATTGTGACATAGTTTTTACACATGATAAGTGTATGATCCAGGATCATTCACAGAGAAGTACCCTGGTTCTTGGTAATCTGGACTCGGGACTTTATGCAGTAAGAAATGATGATGTCAGGACGAGAAATTCAGTCAACATTGTTGTTACAGAAGAACTGAAGTTGATGCATTTAAGGTTGGGTCATATACCATTCAATAGGCTGCAGTTTGTTGATGATAGCCTAGCAAATAAGAATTGTCTAGACTGTGTTTGCCAAATTTGTCCTAGAGCAAAACAAGCTAGAAGTTCATTCCCCAAAGTAGGAAGTAGAAGTAAAAATTGCTTTGACTTGTTACATATAGATGTCTGGGGTCCTTACAAAGTCAGAACTCATAATAATTGTACATATTTCTTGACAATTGTTGATGATTTTTCGAGACATACTTGGACTTTCATGATGAGAAATAAAAGCGATTCAGTTGAAATTCTAGATTTTCCTATTGCATTTATACATAATCAATTTGATGTTATTGTGAAAACAATAAGGAGTGATAATGCTAAAGAGCTTTGTGAAGGAAGAATTTTAGATGTATATGGAAAATTTGGGATTTTGCATCAAAGAAGCTGCACTGATACTCCACAACAGAATGGGGTGGTGGAAAGGAAGCACAGACATCTTCTTGAAGCAGCAAGGGCACTTTATTTTCAATCTAAAGTTCCATTAAAGTTCTGGGGGGAATGCTTACTTACTGCTACTCACTTGATCAACAGAATGCCTTTGAGTTCCATAGAAAATAAATCACCTTATGAAAAGGTGTATGGAATGAGACCTAATATTGATCACCTAAGGGTCTTTGGTTGCTTGGTTTATGCCTCAACTCTAAAGGCAAATAGATCCAAATTTGACTCAAGAGCCATACCTTGTGTCATGATGGGGTACGAGACAGGACAAAAAGGATACAAACTTCTAAATTTAGAAACAAACAAACTGTTTGTTTCAAGAGATGTCAAATTTCATGAGAAACATTTACCCTTTCACTTCTCTGATTCCCCTCAAACTCCTTTAAATCCTATTTTTCTACCTGGCCATACACCCTTCAATCTACCAGAAGACCGGTCTTTACCAGATGCTTTCATTCTGCCCACAACAAAAACAGACCCTCATACAGAAACCATACCTATCATACCTGAAACAGAACAGAATATGCAGAACATGCAAACACCTCATACACCTAACACAGACAATATTCTTGAATAAACCTCCCTCACTCCAAACATACCTGTTCCACAACCACACCCACCAAATCTTATCACCAATTTACCGGATTAAAGACCACATAAAAGGCCTGCTTGGATGGATGAGTTTGTTTGTGTTGGTTATAATGACACACAACACTGGTGTAACATTGTTCAGATTGAAGAAATACCAGCACCCTGTAAAGCATTCATATCTCAGATATCTGTTCTTTCTGAACCCGCAACCTACTTTGAGGCTGCACAACATCCTGAATGGGTAACAGCAATGCAGAAGGAAATAGAGGCTTTCACTGCAAACAACACTTGGGAAGTTACAGACCTACCTAAAGGGAAAAAGGCTATTGGATGTAAGTGGGTTTACAAGTTAAAACTAAAGAAGGATGGATCATTGGAAAGGTACAAGGCGAGGCTTGTGGCAAAGGGGTTTACACAAAAGTTTGGAGTGGATTATGCAGACTTTTTCCCCTGTAGTCAAAATGGCTACCATCAAATGCTTACTAGCTATAGCATCTGGTAAACAATGGCCCTTGTATCAACTTGACATAAACAACGCCTTCTTACATGGTTCACTTGATGCAGAAGTCTACATGAAAATGCCACACGATATTCCTAATCCAGAGAACAAAGTATGCAAGTTGCTCAAGTCTCTCTATGGTTGAAACAGGCTAGTAGACAATGGTTTGCCAGGCTAACTGCTGAATTACAACAGAAGCATTTTACACAAAGCAAGAATGACTACTCTTTGTTTATATACAAAGACAATGTGAATCTGTGCATTGTTGCCGTTTATGTGGATGATATCATCCTCACAGGCACAAATACAACAATTCTTAATAACCTCAAGTTACACCTACATACTGTCTTTAGCATCAAGGATTTGGGTGAATTGAGTTATTTCCTTTGTATTGAGGTCTCCAGAGTGGTTACAGGAATCATATTGACACAGAGAAAGTTCACTAAAGAGCTCCTTGAGAATTGTGAAATGGATGTCTCTAAATCAGCAAAAACTCCTCTGCCAGTTAACCTCAAATTATTGGCAGATGAAGGAGACTTTTATCATGATCCTGCACAGTATAGATGTCTAGTGGGCAAATTAAATTTTCTTACACATACAAGACCAGACATTTCTTTTGGGGTGCAAACACTTAGTCAATTTCTTCAAAGTCCTAGAATTCAGCATGCCAAGGCTCTCTCCCATATGTTAAGATACCTAGCTGGCTCTATAGGTCAAGGTATTTTACTCCAGTCTGGTGATGAGCTATCTCTGCAAGGTTTTTCAGATTCAGATTGGGCCTCTTGTCCAAATACAAGGAGATCTGTCACAGGTTACATCATGCTTCTAGGAAAGAGTCCTATATCATGGAAATCCAAGAAGCAATCTACTGTTTCTAGATCTTCCTCTGAAGCAGAATACAGAGCTTTAGCCTCAGCAGCCTCAGAGATCACTTGGCTAGTGCGTTTATTGTCTGAATTGGGTATTCTAAATTTGAAACCTATTAGACTTTGTTGTGACAGTCAATCAGCCATTCACTTGGGCAAGAATCCAGTTCAACATGAAAGAACAAAGCACGTTGAATTGGACTGTCACTTTACTAGAGACAAAGTATTGGAGGGATTATTGGAGCTTGTCTATATCCCTACCACTGATCAGCTAGCAGACATTCTAACTAAGTTTCTTGCTTCTCCTCAATTCTACAGGTTACTTTCCAAGCTAGGTGTTCAATCTGTTGATTCAACCACCAGCTTGAGGGGGGGTATTACTGATATAGCTCATTGCGATGCTGCATGTGATCTGGCATTCCAGAAGGTTCACAAAGAAGAACAAGCCAAAGCCAAATAATTGACTCTGTTGTTTTAAACCTTCCGGTAATAAAAAGAAGTTGCTATCATAGAATATTATTGATGTATAAATACCTTAGTTGATCATCTTTGTATCAGATTTTTTCATTCTCACAATATTCATCAATAATAATCTCTCAAAACTCTCTCTCTATCTTCTTTCTTTCTTCAAAGACAATTCTTCAGTAAATCTGAGAATTGTAACATTAAGTAATGGAGATGATCCTAACTCCAAAGGTCATACTGAATGCTGATTCACATTTAGCAAAACTCGCACATAAATAAAAAAATTCACTAATTTACATTTAGCAAATAGTCAGAAATTATAAGTGATTGAATCCTTGACTCATGAGAATTTCAATATTGAAACACGGACATACCTTTACCAATCAAAGTTCGAAATCAACTTATTTACACATTACGTTACAATACCCCACTGAATGGCTCCCACCAAGGGTGGCTTGGTGGGGTCAAATGCATAACACTAAGAAGTTGTTTCGTTTAACCCTTGTTAGCAAACATCATAGAGTTAAACGTTGAATTAATTACTCATTATTGAATTAATTCCATTGTTGCAGCAACTTCAAACAAATGAAACCGGGGAAACCATGTTGCAAAATTCTAAATTCCATCGGTTCACCATGATAGAACCCCATGAAATTCAGGAAATTATCTTCAATTGCAGTGCTAAACAAGCTGTTAGAGTTTAATGTCTAATCTTTAATTTCCAAACTAATTTCGTCAATTGATTAAGCAATTAAAAACCCTAATTTCATCTCCCACTTTCACCTTCTTACTGATTTCAAATGACATTTCTTAGCCTATAATTACTACTGCTCTATACCATTCTCTAAAAGCAGAAACTCTCTGCTGCTCATTATCCATCACTAGTAAGTAATTTTAACAGTTAAACCATTACCATATCTAAATAACAAACAAGAAGAAGAAGAAGAAGAAGAAGAAAAAAAACCTAAATTCCTCTTCTCCTGAATTTTGATAGCTATTCAATTTTTTTAATAAAAAAGGGAAGAAGTTGATAGATCTTACCCGAACCACCGTTGCAACAGCTTAACGGTAAACGCTTCAATGGTTCAATGGGTCACCGGATCTCCGGCGTGCCTACACTCGGAGCCGTCTTCTTCTGCTTTTTGGTCTCTTTTCTTTTTCTTCTGCGATATTTTTCTGTCGCCCGTCGACTTCTTTTTTCTCTGCTTTTTTACGTTTTCTTTTCTTTTCCCCTCATTTTATCGAATTTTGTCTGACTTTTATATTTTAACAGTAATAATTAATTTTAATTCTTCAAAAAAAAAATATTAATTTTTAGATAAATTCATCTTGTAATTGCTAATAATAAACTAATATTTGCTTGATTGCTGAAATTAAATCCACTTTTATTATTTAATTTTAAATAAACCTACCCATTAGATATATTTATTAAAAATAAATATTCCAAATACTCTTTGTCATTGTGAAATTGCACCATTTTTTATTTGATACATTCCACTTAAATTACATTCATTTCTTATTTGACAATATCATTCCTTTTTTATTTTTAATATCGTTCTCACGATTATTCTCTCACCATATTAATTACTTAATATTCAATTGTATTTTGTAATATCTTTCAACTACAAAATAAATTTTTGCACTCCAACTAATAGACGTACATTTTATTAGTAAGGTAAAATTTTAAACACCGCTTCTATTTGCTTCTTTATTTAACTTTCTTTGTAATTAGAAGGCAAATTTTGGTTTAAAGAAAGAGAGAATTACGTGAAAATTAAACCTAAAATCTTATCTAAGATAAGTAGTACTTTCTCAAAGTGTGACGAAATTTGGTTTTCTTTTGTTTCACTTTCTAATATGAGTTGTTTCTTTTATTTCTTTCACTTTTTTTGTGAATCTTTCAACCACAATAATGCATAGTGAAAACTTAATTTCCAAAAGAAAATAATTATTTGCCTTATTGTGTATTGCACACGCAAAATAGTACACGTATTTTTTTTACAAAATAAATTGTCATGTGAGTTAGCGATTTATTAGTATTATGGTTCAAGCATAAAAACTTAAAAACTACAATAATAAATAAATCACTAAGTGCCGAAGCGGTTTATTTCTATTTTATTTTAACCATAAATAGTATATAAAATATAAAAAGTTTAAAAAATATAAACAGTTTAGTGACTAACCGGGGAGTTTTTTTATTTTGAATTAAATAACTAAAAATATAACTAATAAAGGGCCAAATGATTTCCTTATTAGAAATCTTGTAGCTCAGTTGGTAAGCTTACTATGAAATGAGTCATACATTAACTTTCCATATTCTGGGAGATAACAAAATGACAGAAAACAAAGTTATGTGGATTGTAGAGGCGAAAATAAGTCTGTGTTGAAGATAAAGTGAGAAGTAAGTTTGTAATTATTTAAGGCAAAAATTCTTCTATTGTAGGAAGATTGCAAGGACAACAACGATAATGGTAGAGATTGGGATCAATGATATGATTCAATACATTATTTTTAAGAAAATTTGAAACAAATAAGTGTTTTTAACAAAAGAAGTAAAAAAAACGAGTTTCAGCTAAACTTAATTCCAAAAATAAGCGTCTTCGAGCCTAAGGTCAGATACGTTCACAGTTACTAACAGCGAACAAAAAATTAGTAAAAATTGTTTATTCGCAGTTAGTAACTGCAAACAAACATGACTTCCTTTTTTGTCCCAACAAACGTTATGAGATTGTCTTCTTTTTGTTCGCAGTTAATAACTCCGAACAAACAATTTTGACTTTTTTGACCAAATTTTTTGTTAATTATTAGTAACTGCGAACATACCTGACCTTAGACTCGAACATGAAGACATTTATTATTGAAATTAAGTTTATCCGAAGATTTTTTTTTTTTGTTAAAATTAATTCTTTGTTTCAAATTTTTTCATTTTTAATGTCTACATGGTTTGACTATGACAAGATTTGACTAATTATTCTCAAATTTTGATTTTTAACCTACATTTAAGATAAGATTGAAATTTCAATCAAATCTAAATTTGAATTTTTTATTTGAAAATAGCTAAATTTAAATCGGATTTCTAAATAAAAGTATGATTCCCACGCACAACATAATATTAAACCAAAAAAAAAATCTAAATTTCACTCCCTATCCCCAGCCACCATCCCATCTCTTCGCCCTAAGCCATGATTCGGACCCCCAAAAATGTAAAATATTCACCAACTTCTCATAAAATCTAGCTATAAGCATAATAATCTTATTATTATCTGAACTTTTTTACATGACAAAATATTTGGTTTAATGCTGGTTTCCTCATGCCAACCCAAACAATGCACAATACTAGATTTCTTTTTACTCGCACTTCTATTCATGTCCTCAACAATAGCAAGAAATGACTCTTAGCGATGAACAGCCTCGTGTAGTTATGTCGAGTGGAGATCATGATGGTTCGTGCAAAGGCCATCTGAAGGTCTGCCACAAGTAACAGCAGACATAACACAACCGAACAAAATGTTCCATCATCACAATTTACGACTCTAAGTCCTTGAAAAGAAGATCAAATATTGGGTCAAAAATACTTAATATAAGTATACCTGTAATCAGATTCTTACTTATTGCTAACCATCAGCATCTTCAACGCCTTCTAATTCATCCACGTCATCGATGGGAATATCTTCACCATCAGCTGTAGCTAGCTCTTCTAGTTTATCAACATCATCAACAGGGATATCTTCGTTACCATTAGAATGAGAGCCTACATGAAAACCCGCAACATGGCAATTATAATATTAAAACACATTAATAACTAAAAATATGAGGATGCCTAGGGAAACTCATGCAACAAGATCGCCAACTAATCGGGCAACCTAAAGAGATGAAAACAACTCTATAGTGTAAACAATAGGTGGTAAAGGCATATAGCAAAAGGGTAGGGGCGACTTATTTCAAGAAATTTGAAAAATCCTGTTCTCGATATTTGGCCTCAAGGCTAGATCAAATGCTGGAAAAGTGGGTATTCGAGGTTTGAGAATTATGGTCTTCTAATCTTTTTTTAAGGAAAAATACAGATGTTATCTTGAAGCTAACAGAGACCCTATCACTTAATTTGTTAAGGCTCGTTGATTGAGATGTTCAACCGACTATGAGCTTCATATAGAAGCAATGGTGTGAATGAAAATGGCCATAAAAAAATACATTAAATATTACAAAAGATATTGGAAAATAATATATAAGAGATGAGATTTTCAATTACACACCAACTTACATGGTGCAGGTACAATATATCTACGTACAAATTAAAGTAATTCCATTATTTTTTTTAGAAGAAAGCAATAGAAATGCTACTAAAAATAATAGCATTTAAAAATTTGACATTTTCCTTTCGTAAGAAAGGAGTGACATTTTTAAGTTATCATACTATTCATTTACCTTCATATTTCTCCCATCCATCATTGGCTCTCCATCCATTTTCTATTTCTTATACTTTTCAAGCAAGAAATCAAACACAGGAACACTAAACCACAATTTTGTTTTTTTTTTTAGAAAGCCTTCTAAAGATACTCAATTTTTCACTGAAATTGGGTTCTATCAAACTAAACAAAGCCTTAAATACACAAGTATACAACAAAGAGAAACAAAAGATTAAGAAGGATGGTCTCTTAAACACACAAGGATGCAGCAAAGAGAATATATTTTTTGACAAAAGAATGAGGTGTAAAGCTCTAAAGTCCTATGTGCGAGGAAAAGAGCTCAAAACTCATCAATATCCAGATAGTTGCAATGATAACTATTCACTATGATATTATATTTTTCAAGAAAAAAATGACGTACATAATGGACTAACAGAAGTCAATGGAAAAGGTCGGCCAATCTTGTATCTAGGGTGTGGGCCGTGTGGCTAGAAAAGAAAAATCTTAGAATAATCACGGTAGTTCTTCGAAATTGAGTTTACTTGGAGATAAAAGAAGACTTAAAAAGAATAAGAAATCAAAAGAGCATCAATGAATAAATCCACAGAATTCCTGAATCATGTATGATTTGACTGAGCTTTTATTTCTTTTTTCCCACAAGTTTAAGGTTCTAACAGAAACCTTGATATGCCAACTTACTTCTAAAACGAATAGGGTGATGGCGTCTGCTAAATTGCTACCACAACACACCTACAACGGGACTCACTTTCTGTTCATTTTTATTACTTTTCAAAAGCAATGGAACTGAATGGTTTGGCTTTTGAAGTGAACCAATTGCTTGCGGAGTACAAACCAATAGGATGATGGAGCGTGCAAAATTGCTACAACATAAATGTGGAATAAGCCATCCAATAATACTACTGACAAAAAACCAAATGAACGACATGAAATATTTTTTAAACACTAAAGTCATACTCAGACGCACTACTCAGAATATATCAATCACTCTGTTTCCTGGACATGGTAGATTACTGGGCATAGCTGTGACAATATGACTAAAAAAGCATCACATAGACAACAACACAAAATATGTGTTCATTCTTTCTATAACCACAGGTTGGACACACAAAGATTAAAGCAAAAATCTTACGGCTTTTCATTTTAGCCATCATATTTTCTTTCTTTCACAGAACTTATACATGGAAAGGTAGAGTTTAGAATGACAAATCACAAGTAAAACAATGTCGAAATTTATTTATACCACACCAAATTTATATAAAAAAGAGCCAACTATGTACAATAATGCAAGAGATTTACCTCTAGATACTGAAGGTGAGTTGTAATTCCACACACCAGAAGCAGTGGAGTTATCAAGAAGATATGGCAGGTCAAGAAACTTCAAGAGTGCTTCTGTCTGAGGGTTTCGAAAATGTTCTGTGATCAAAATACAATGACATCACCTGATAGTAGCAATGTGTCTTCAAAACATAGTTACCAAAAACCGGAAAGTTCCCACCTAATTCTATTTCAAAACCTACGTTTCCAAAACTCTAGATTACATTTCCAAAACTACATTCCCCAAAATGTTTATTTTTCAAGCCCAAAACAATATACAATACCAAAGACCTTCTTTTCGTTTCTTTTTTTTTTTTGTTATCTTTTCTTTTTAGTCGTTTTCTTTTCTTACGTTTTTTACTCATTTTTATATTGTAAAGTAAAATTGTACTTGTACCTACGTTTACAAAACTCCGTTTTTTGTATCGGATCGAATTTCGTTTTAGGTATTATTGCTTCAAAAAAAAATGAAATGAGAATCCAAGTCCCATGTATGAGAAGGAGGGAAAAAAACATTCATTTGAGTAGAACATACCTAGAACAACCAACAACTACTCGACCCTAGCAATCATTAAAGATGCCATGATATGAACAAGGAACATAGATATTCACTATCATGAATCATGGAAATGCACATCAAATTAGACTTTAAATAGAATAAAATTGCAGATCTTCTAAAATAACAATTGTTGTAATATACACAACATCTAAGGCAAATATTTCGACAACAATGCCAAAATCTTAGTCCCATTAATATGGGGTCGGCTATTTTAAGAAAAAGTATCAACCTATATTTTCTTCCTCCATTCATTTCTATATATTGTCATATGCTCCAACAATTTCCAACTCTTCGTGTCAATATTCATTCTGGTCATCTTCGACCTACATCTTCCTCTTCTAAACTGCTTAAAGTTCCAACCTCTACTTTTCAAGCTAGTGCATTTTCAGCTTATTGTACACATGACTAAACTAAAGCAAATGGTTTCTTAGTATATGCAGAAATTAATATGACAATATCAAACATAAAAGGACATTTTTCCAGCAATTGAGAACTATGTGAATAATGACACATCGCATTAGGAAATACACATAATAAGGGCTTCTTTCTATTACTTAGACTCATATACCCATGTCTGAGTCCAAATTGAAAAGTCCAGGTCTCCTACCGTGTTTGAGTGGCAAAGGTACAACACAGGTACTTAAGTAAAGTGAAAAGTCCGAGGACCAAAGAATAAAATAGCTGAAAGAAATTTATAAAACACAACAAACAAAATGATTACCTGCTGAGGGACAAGTTTTAGCAGACTGAGAGGGGTCATAGCAAGGAGCTGTTTGTGTGAATTCAAAGGGTTTAGCCCCTCTTGTTAATAGCTTAGTCCTAACACATTGTAAAGAGCCTTCTTTGTCAGCCTGCACACTCCTTTTTCAAAACCACAGTTTTTTCAAGGCTTTAATAAAGAGAGTAGACAGGAAATTGAATAAATGGACACACTGACACACACCACAAATCAGCAGGCCTTATAGTTAAAGGAATGGCCGAATTGAATGCCCGAGTTATTGCAAGCCATTCTTCATCGTAGCATATTTCAAATGGCCCAGGGTCTGATTCAATCTCAATAATCTGGAATGAATCGAATGTAGATCAGAAAATCTAGACAATATGAAGCTTGGTCGACAAATGTGATGGCAGTAAGCACCTGTAAAAACTTGCGACCAGGCAAGCACTTGTCAAGTGCAAGAAATTTAGTCACAGGACCACTTCCTCCATGCTGGACAAGGGCAGGAAATTTGCAGTGCAGGTGAGCAGAAAACCAATATGAAGGTTTTAACTTCTCTAGTAACTTAGCCGCAGGCTTACTACCAAGAGTTCGTTCCTGGATCTGAAAAGATGAAAAATAACAAGTGCAAATTTACCATTAACACTGGCCCAAGTCTTTTGCAAGCATGCAATGATGCAATCAAGTTCTTGAAGAATATTGCAATCCAAAGAAGCAATGACTAAAATTCAGTAAACAACGCAAACCGGCAACTGTGCAACAACAAAGTATTTGAAACATCATATGACAAGATTAAAGTATATAAAACTCAATGGATTTGAATTTCACACTTTGATCAATGCACTCACAAACATTGAACTTTCAATTTGATGAGACATTCAAGGGAATATGTTGTTGGAACAATGACTTGTAATTCCGGGTTGTGAAAAAAGATCAGCACAAAAAGCTAATTTGAATAAACAAGTGCAATTAGCATTCAAAAGACAGACTGAACCTAAACTTACTCAAAATGGTACACACTTGCAGATACCAAATCCTATTTATTTGGACTGTTGGCGAGAAAAATCACTAGTTGCTTCTTGGGCAGCATATTAAAGAGTTCAGAACTTGCAACACTAGATAAATTTATTTTGTAACAAATAAAAATTACCTCTTTCTTAAAATATGGCTTGAACCGGACAAGCGCTTCCCAATTCCCACAATCAGTAATACCAAGTGGCCAATCATGTGAAAGAAATATATCAATTGGCTTCTCCACTTGCATAAGCTTGTGAACATCATATTCACGAACATGATAGATGGAACGGATCTGACTCTCATTGTATGGAGGTCTTTCAAAATGCCCTACACATATTATGACAAGCACTTCCATTAGTTTGATGTTAAAGAGATATAAAGGAGTCAAGACAATATATATTCATTCATAGTACCATATCTAAGATTATGTTTGTGACAAGAATAATACTGGATTTCTCAGTTACAAAGAGCAAGGCTAAAATGTAAGGGGCTGCGCCTCTCCTCGGTGCACCTCAAAAATACTTCCGTGTGCATTTGAGGAAAATGTGCATGCAAAAACAGTGTAACTTTTTTAGATTTTTATAACAAATCAAAAATCAAAATATAATGCCTCGGCCCAGACGAACCCCTGTAGCACTTCATGCGCCTTCTATGCACCTTATGGATTGTGCCTCACCATAAAATGAAAAGGCATTTTCTTTTGTGCCAAGGTACGCACTGGACGCGCTTTTTAGAAAGTTGGGTTGCACATTCAACTAAAACTATTCAATTTTTTAGTTTGCCAACTTTCCCACCTAATTTATAATTTCGAAAATTGTATATCCCTGACAATCCACCAATTCGAATGTTGCCAAACTTGATGACTCCAGCAAAACCCAAGAAGTATATGTTAGGTGCAGCCCATCCACCATAGTACCTAAAACACAATCCACATTACTCTTCTATTGTACAGAGCATAAAAAGCATAATAATCTTAAAGGACTGTTCAATCATGCAACAAAAAATCAGAGGGCGAAAGAACTGAACATACTTTCCTCTGTACAACAAAGTATACTTTCTATTTGGTCAAAAGATGCTATGAGAAAAAGAATTTAAGTATTAACCAAAAAACTTAACTGGAAAGGAAAAACCATACATAAGACACACAAGAACAGGAACATGGACTTGAACCAGACAAACGAAATAGATCAGTTAAGAAGATTGGAGATGCAATGTCTAAATAATCCTCAAATTATGAATGCACCATCATTGGAATCATTCAAAAAACATTGTGCCAATCTTAAACGAGATGATCGCCCCAAGAAAGTTCTCATAGCAGAAATCGTATACTGAGAAAAAAAAATAAAGACTATAACATAGATGATATTAATGAGAAAAAAACTATAATGAAAAGACAGTGTGATAATAATAGTAAACAAAATTGATCAACCTAAGAAATTCTGCAAAGACAATTTTTCTAAGACTCCGGAGTAAAGATTGTTGAGAAAGAAGCTACAATGACATAAAAGATAAACACTAATGTTTATTTGGATACATGGGGTAGTAAAAGAGAGGATGGTCAGAGAGGGAGACAAAAATGTTGGTTCCCTAGAGGGAAAAGCAGATGTCGATTCCACAAAGGGTGAAGTAAATGTCGGTCCCCCAAGTCCCCCCTCTACACACACACCCCACCACCCTCAGAAAACTTTTCGAATATGCTGACAGAAGATATTATAATACGAAAACCAACTACTAAGAATTCAGTCAAACAAAAGAACTCAAAAGCTTCACTAGATATCCTCAAATTAGAGAAATGATGTTCATTGTAATTCAGGTACTCTAGTAATAATTGTCTTTAACAACCACCAAAAGTGGCATATCCACTTGGAAATGTGTCTTTCATAACCAGAAATTAGTTTTTCATGGTAATATTTATTTCCAGCTCACTACAAGAAATTAAGACTTCGGATAAATTAGTACTATAAATTGCAAAAGAAAACAATCAGAAAGTATGATAGTTTCCACATTCAAAGTTTGTTAAGAAAATCATGGATAAGCAACTACTAACAATTCCCAGAGATAATTGGAAGCTTCGTGATTTCCACCAATGAAAACAGTTGGCACAGGAGCTACTTCTTGTCCCGAATAGTATTTCCAGAAAGTGTTCATTTGCCTATATTTCGGTTTTACATTCAAACTATCAAGATCCTTTTCATTTCTAACAGCCTGCCATGAAGATAAAAGCTCATACATCATTCTAATTTGAACTTAAAGATTCTTAATAATGGAAAAAAAAACAGGACAAAATTCAAATCCGACACCTAAATTTCGCCAATATGAGTGTCGCATACATCGGAGCAAAAATGGATCGTAAGAATTATGAAAATTTTGCAAAAAAAAAAACAGAAAGGAATATATGATAGTAATTAGAAAAGGAGAAGAACAGGAGAAAGAAAACCTGAAAGTCTCCGCAGCAAATAAGGAGGTCAATTTTAGTGTTTTGAGCTCGCTCTAACTCGGCAATGGTTCTGTAGACATTGTCGAGTTCTCCATGCATACAACCTTCCACTGCTATCTTCATCCTCGTCTCTTTCTCTTTCCTGTAGAACAAGTTTGACTAGGGTTTAGAGGAGGTTTTTAGAGTAAATTTCAGACTTGGAAAGAAATAGCTCGAATACAAATGCGTGAAAATTTGTGAAAAATGCGGGATAAGAATATATTAGCTGCAATTAGGGATGACAACGGGGCGGATCTGGACTGGATCCAAATCCGTTTTCATGATCAAGATCCAAATTCGAACTCGAATCCACATATCTAGATTTTCATGACTCATATCCGGATCCATGGTTACTGCGGATCCAGTATGGGATCCGGTTCAAAACGGGTCTAGTTTATTTTATGCATTTAATTATATAAGCATAAAGAAAACAACAATACATCTCATGCACTAATGCTCATGTATTGATTGATCTAATATGCCTTAATACTTAGTTTCTAACTACTCAATAAGACAGAATTCAGAAGTAGAGATCATTAATTTCATACAGTATCAAATGTCCTCTCTTTATATCATTCTTCAACAAGGGCATTATAAGAATACAAGCCTGCTCTTATGCTCTTAGCCTCTCACTAAAAGAATTTGCAGTTCTACAAACACAATGAATATTAGACTGAGCATGATTAATTTTGGTACATAGGTTAGATGTTTGGATTGGAATTAAAGAATGAATTTTAGTACATATGTCAAAACGGTCATTTGGATGTGTTATGAGTCATGTTATTTCTGGCATGATTAATTTTAGATCAGATTATTTTGAATCGGGTCAATTCCGATTCTAGTCATGTCGAGTTCATATCAGCCTATTTGGTCACATACTCTTAGAATTTTTTTCTTATCATTATTATTTTAAGAAAACATGTAATTATAAAAAAAATATTTAGGAAATTCTACGTTGTGACATGAGTTTTCGACGTAAACTACACGGTAAACAAAGTTTTCTTTAATTTCCGTGGTGACGCTGAGTTTTACACAATCAGACCTATATGACTCCTTGCAATTTTTCTATTTAACTTATAATTCTCCGACTAAAACTAATTCTCACACATCCTATAACAATCCAACATGACATAACTTCTTCATCCGTAAGCATAATCAGTGCCAAGGCAAATATTAGGTAATAACATATCAATCAATAAATTAGAAAAATAAAGTTAACCAGTTAATAATATTAGCTGATCCAATAACTATCAATCATTTGTTAAACCCTCAAATTTCAATATTCCTCGCCTTTGTTTCGAGTTCTCTCACCTCTTGTACGGCCGTCCCTAATAAACCCGATTGTTTTCCCAAACCCAGAACAATCATCTTACTCCTTTTTCTTTGACACATGAATTAATTTGAAAATCCAGTACAAAACGTTATTCAATACTTCATACTGTTTATCTTCCTTAACTTTCTGCACAATCTTTGACAAGGGTATTTCCTCAGCGCTTCAATTACACAATCCAAGTGTCCAAAAAAATGGGGACTCGAAAAGTGTATGAGCAGAAACTTCGAACTGGAAATATGTATGATTATGATCCCACCATCAATCCTGGTCTTGGAACACCTCGTTGTCCCCGTTGTCTCTCGTTACTCGAGTCAGATTCTGTATGCTTGATTCTCTTTTTTTTGGGTATTGTTTTTTATGCACTGGTGTATGCATATCAACTGTTTGATGAATTGTCCCTGAAGAGTTTCTTAATTTATTGGGCTTATGTTTTTTCAGGAAAACGGGGAATGGACTATTACTTCTGTGTTACACGATGCCACTGCTGTGGTATGTGCTTTCTTACTATCCTTTTTTATGTGTTGATATTTCTCTTTTTGCAATAGTTTGTTTTTGGAAGTTTCATGAAGTATTTGTAAGTTTGCTTGTAAACCTGGGTTTAATTTTGGATCATTTTTTTGAACCCAATTGCTTATTCATTTATGTAAGGTGTGGCTATGTATGATCTGATGAGTACGTTTTGATATCTGTGATTTTATATGCCAAGGATATTATGTTATTGAAGATGGTTAAATGTACCATGTGTTGAATGTTACTGTGGAGGAGAATGGTTGTCTGTAGGTAGTAACTCTTTGTGCTTACAGAATTGCGGGTTTTTTCCTTATAATTTCAGTCTAGCATGTAGCAATAGCAAGTACACTCTATACCGCTGTATGTTTAAATTAATTTAAAGTGAAGATTATAGGATGTTCATAGAGCTTGATATAGAGAAGTAGATGGAACAATAATCAGATGAAACATTGGATGGAAAAACACAAGAGGAAAAGAAGATGGTCATGGTGGTGATCTAGGCCAGATTAGTAAGAGTACTAAAATCATAAGCTTGGTGAGTGATGGTGATGAGCATATGACTAAGATGATAAGATGCTCAGGTTCTTTGGAAGAACAATGATATTTCTATTAGAAGTTTATTAGAAGTGAATTAGTTTTGTTTTTAGAATTTGAATTATTTTGTTAAATTTAACTTTAGAAGAGTGTGTTAAGTGGCTCCAATCAATTGAGGTTTTTATACAAAAATTTGCCTCAAATTAGTAATTAGCATTCCCTAATTTCTTTTTATGTAAATGTAGTATACTAGAGTATATTAGAATTCGAATTCAACTTTTGAGTTGTATATTCCCTACTTTCTTTTTCCATCAATAATAGAAAGGTCAATCAATAGACATATAAATCTCTATAACTCAAAATTAGGAAATCCTTTTAGCCTAATCAAAAGGTCAAATATTTTAAATGATTTAAGATGCTATACTAAGGAAAAATTTTGTTTGATTAAAACCTAGTTTCCTTGATTACTCTTTAAAATTATATCATTGATCTTGCCTCCTTAAGATTTTGGTAGAAGCTAGTCAGCAGCTACTGTAATTGCTTCTCTTTCCCAAATAATTAGGAAAAAAAATTAACCCTTTTTTTTTGCAATTTATTACTTTTAATGCAATTTCTTTAGTTTACGAATTCTTTTTCAAATTATTAATGAGTATTGTAATGATCGAGTTACTTTTTTATTTTAAAAGTAAATTACATGTATCAACTAAATTATCCTATAATTTATTTTATAATATTTTTTTAAACAATAACAAAAATAACTTCTTTGCTTTTTTTGGGGGTCAATAAAATTAATTCACTTTGACAATATTAGGACCTAAAATTTAATCACCATGGGCCTATAAAATCTTAGGAATGTCCCTGATTTGATATAAAGATATTTTTGATTTTTTAGAATTGTTGGATTCCTTTTAGGATCTAGTATTGCTCCTTTTGTCTTTTAGAATTGTTGGATTCTCATCATGATTCAAAGAGGTTTATTTGGTGCTTGGTAGCTAGATAGAGTGTTTTCAATTTTACAAAGCTTGTTACTTGTGGAAGCTTATTCTTTAGATGGAAAGAATTCAATGTATTCTCATGTAGATATTATGTAGAGACAAAGGGGCGGCCATACAACTCTTTATACAACCTCTTCTCTTTCGGTGTAACTAATGAAGTCCAATAATTCAACTAAGGGGATGAGAAATTGGAGTAGGATGAAGTTGAAGATTTTTGTCTTCTTTTTGGTGTCATTATTTTTGTTGGTGACACAAATTTTAGAACAAATAAAGTTCAAACAATACTACCAAGGTCGCACACAGGAACCATCTAAGGGCTTTTAACACAAATAAACCCAATATCACCAATGTTGTGGATATCACACCACAATTACTAAGTTTCAATTTGCAAAAATATGAGTCAAAGTAGAAGATGCAACAATAGAAACCGAATTTCACCATAATTAAGAAACCAAGCACAATCAACATGAATTCACAAGCTTAAATAGTAAAAAAATAAAGGGCATGTCATGTAATGTATTAAGGTTTTTTCGAAACATGTGAGTGATGAAAATGCAATTAAATTCCGTAAAACGTTTCCCTAGCAAGTATTGAAGCTTCTTGCAATGTAGAATTGTAGATTTATGAGATTTTGTGATGGGGTTTGATGGAAATTTGTTTTTTTTAGTAGAAAAATATGTTTAATGGACAAATCCTCAACAAGGTTTTAAATTTACCAATTGGATCGTTAACAAGGGAAAAGTTTTAAATGTTTTGGTATGCGACCTATGAGATTAAAAAACTTTCAATGCTTACAATTGTCTTTAGACCGTATAGTTTGAACTATTAAACCAAAACTTCTATTACTTGGATGATTTTTTTAAAAGTAATTGGATATGGTTTCCTTTTCCGTATTCAAACTAGACTATTATTGATATCTTACATTAATTTTGGTAGCAAATCTATTTAGCAAGCTGATGAAAATAACAAAATGCTTGACAATGAATTGGTCTCAAAAGTTATGCAAGCGAACAAACGAGTGAAACCACTTTAACCCCAAACTTAAAAAATTCTAATTCATACTTAATATCAAATGTGGATAGAAAAGTTGGCAACCAAGATATACAATATCCTATACTCATCATTATGACGTCTCAAAACATAAATTGACTAAAAAGGAAATAAAAAATATTACTCCCTCCTATTCGTCCCATTTGTTTATTTCACATTACATGCTTGTCAATGAACTAATTTCACCATCATTATTGTCATCATCTAGTATATCTCGCTTATAAAATTTATTATCATAGTCTGGAGTAGCATGGAAGATGGCGTACCATACCCTAATTAGAGGGAGTTGTGGCTATTTAGACCCTCAGTTTGAGAAATAACCAGCAAATGAAAACAAATGACAAGACAAAACAAGTAGCAAGACAAGGGTGATTGATGAATAGTGCGGAATGAAATTAGGACAATGAGAAGAATAGGAAGGGGTATTAGATTTACAAAGGTATTCTTTTCTTTTTATGAGTTTTGGAGTTTTATGATTTTCTGATTTTCCAACTTCATTTGAAATTTTCTTTCGAAGAGAAAGAGAGACGCACGACATGATTTAAATAAATAAAGTACATAAAGCATCTAATTAAACTGGGAGCACGAAATTGCAGTGAAATAAACATATACAACCCAATTTGGGTGGAAGAGAAGAAATTATATATTTTCATTTGGCTTCTTGGAAGTTTAGATTATTGGGAAATTTGTATATTGGGAATAGAAGGGGGGGGGGGGGGGGGTGGGGAGTTTGGGATTTGTGATATGGGAGCAATCAAAGACACTATCTATCATCATTCAAGCTCAAATCAATAACATCAATGCACATATGACATCAATTCACAACCAACTCGAGATTGTACAATATGATTGAAGGGATTTATTTATGAGTTGTTATTTTCCTAATCATTTTAATTTGAAAGGGACTTGTTTTTATTTTCCTAATCTCTATAACTTTTTTCACTTAAATTAATCTGCTTATTTTGATTGATTAAACTATTCTATTGACCCTTCTATATAGGCTGGCACTGGATTTGGATCAATGCTAAGTGTTACTCATGCTTTTAATACTGGTATTTTACTCTTTTCTTTTTGTTTTAGTTAAATTGAAGAATGTCTCTGACTTTGTAGTCTAATAATGTTTTTTCTAGGGATACCTTTTGTTCAGAAGCATGTTAAAGGACCCAAGTGGCTTCCATTTGTTGTTGGGGTATGTTTAGTAACTTTAGTTTATCTATCTTGGTTTATTTTACTTTTAGCATTCACTCCCTCTGTACATTTTTTTATCTGTGTCACTCTAGCATACCAAGGACAAAGTATTTGACTGTAATCATACAAGCTTTGGGGTTAAATGGTTAGGTGAATTAATTAAGTTTTACTCACCATCATCACTCGTCAACGCTTCCAACATATCCCACCTTTGGCTTTCAAACTGCTACCTCCTAACAAGAAGTCTGCCATGTCTGCAAAACCTAGCCACCAGCCTATCACACAACCATTCATCAATGATCTTGATCTAGCTGCCAACCCCATACCCACCAGCACATTCCAAACCAACATCCAGAACATCCGCCATATCCCATCATCACTTCACAGACAAAACCTACCCCAGATTTACCACACCACAACCATATAAAATGACAATGTGGCGGGCGACATACAATTTCAGAGGTTCAACTATGTTTGCAGTAGTTAAATGAAAATGATATGGGTTGGTGGTAGTTTATGCTGAGTGAATGCGGGTTTGGGGGTCGGTTTTAATCTGAAACTGATGTTGGAGTATTGGAGGATTATTGGTGGTTTACTAGTGCTCCTATTAGAGAGTGCTTTGGAAATATGCGCCTTTGATGGAGAGATGGGACTTGAGGGTGGGGAGGGGGGATATAGTACTGTTTGTGTACATTGTTGGAACTGTTAGTGGATTAATTGGGAGTTAAGGTATCATTGTGATGAAGTTTTGCCAAAAATCAAAACATGTGAAGACTCTATCTTATTTACCGATCTGTTCTCTAATATTAGTTTTGGCTTAATCTTATGTGGCTTACGTGCTTGTTGCAGCTTCCACCCTTACTAATATCTTCAGCTGCATGTGCTGCATTTGGTGGTAAGATTTCAGTTCACTTTGTACTGTCAATAGTACTTTATTTTGCAAACAATCTGGCTGTCCAAGTATTAGTGTGTACATATGTACATTTTTGGTGCATATAAGTATTGTTACTCTTTACGCATCTTTCTTAAAGTTATTTTGAAACAGGATCCTCTATCCTATCAATAGTTTTGCTTCTTATTTTGTGAACTAGTTGAGAATTGGCGTAGATCTGCTAAAACGTAACCATTACCGAATTAATACAGATTTGGAGATAATGAATCAACCTTTATATCTTAGTTGTTTGTTCCGGCTTGCTAAGATGTAGATTCAACTTGTTGGTGGCTTTGATGGATTATAGGTTTTAATCTGAAAATTGGTTCTCAACAACACAATTTTTGGTTCTGGCTTGTTAAGATGTAGATTCAATTTTTTTATGGTCTAAGGTGATCATTGTACCAAACGTGCAGGCTATGCTCTTCCTAAATTCACTCAGCTTACTGTGACATCATATTATGCTGCTTCAAATGCTGCACATTACGGGATCTCTTTACTCACAAGACACATCGAAGAGGCACATATTTCAACTTCTCGGCAGGAAAAGCCCTCATGATGATGCGTATAAAATGTAGCAGACAACAGATTGCTGCTTTGCATGTACCAGGTTAACATTTTTGGTTACTTCTCTTGTTGCTTGTTTCTTGAAAGTTGACTCGTTTTTTTTGGTTATTTCTTTCGAAATATATTAATGTCTGATCTTTTAACTGTTGAAAATAGCAAGTTCTATATGTTTATAGGCCCATTTAGACAAATCACTGTATAGTTAAGGCGCCTTGAGGTTATACATTATATATATCAACTATGAATTAATCTGAAATTTATGCTGCTGAGTTTTCCATAACAAATGTTTATTTCATTGTTTGATAAATTAGTAAGTATAGCAGACAACATAATTCGCTGTTGTGATTTGCTCAAAATGCCAAAAACGCCCCCCAAACTGACCATAATTCGCTATTTTTGATACGCGATTCGTATACATTGGTTCCTACTTCTATTTTGTCATACTGGCTTAATGATCCTTCTAACATGCCTCCTGGCCTGAACAGATGTGTGGGGTAGTCTCCTCAATAAACCTTCAGCTGACAAACATACTAGGGGCTATTTTGTTTCAAAAATAACACATTAGAGTGTTGCAACAGAGCAGAATTGTAACCACACAGGATGATTAGGCTGGACCGAGATATGCTTGTATTGTTAGGAGTCAAGTCATGTAATATCTTCTTGGACCGAGTAATCTGTTATGGAATTGGGACCGGATGAGTTTGTCTGGGTAAATAAAAGTGATTTGCTAGTTTGGAGAATCACCACTATGTGGAGGAATTTATAGGGGAGGGTTTTAGGATTTATTTTTTTATTTTTTTATAATTATTGTTGTCTTTTTATGATGATTTACAAATTACGGTGATTGATTAAAATTTTCTAGAGACAGGTGGCGATGGTTCAGACAGTCTAAACACCCATGTCATAATTCATTTATATATGGACCGATTTGTAATAATTCATTTATTTAATTGAGAAGGAGAAAAAAGGTCTATGTTAGAGGATATGTCAATTCATGCTTGTGTAATAAAGGTTGACAATCCACTAATATTCAACATCCATTTAATTTGCTTCTTTTTCTTTGGGGAGTTTAGCATCATTCTATCTAACCTAGAAATAATTATATTCAATGTGAGAATTAGGTCTTATCTGAATTGGCTGTCTAAGTTGGAGTAAGTATCTTTTTCATGTAATATTTTAGAATCGATTCTTACCCAACATAGGAGTATAGGCAAATACCACTTTCCTCAGTTGGAGCAAGTATAATAATGTAATATAATTAACATTATACATATACTAATAACTAAAAGAAATATTAACTGTCAATCTATAATAGAGATATAGGCATTTTAATTTCATTTTCTTCAATATAGTCTATAATCAAATTAATCATTACGGCTTTTTGTTACTCAAACTCTTTACTCTACCTCAATTATTCGAATAAAACCATTACACTTAGACATGAATAAGACACTTAGACATTCCAAACTGTATCTAAATCTTGGGAAAATAACCAAACGAATCCCTATTAGACACGAGTACTTAGCTAACATAGACCAGAATAGATTGTGTTATCTGAGCACCTATGGCTATTGGCTAATGGGCAGTACAAAGTGTACTTGATCTAGATTAGAGATGGGTATCACTTTAGATTCACTAGAGACACTCTTGTGCAGAAAAACTAAAATAGATACTCTTCTATAGCTTTGATTTAGCACTAAAAAGAAAGTTAACGTTTTTAAGAAAATGTGGATAGTCAATCTAGGATTCCGCACAAGTCAGGGTCTGATGGAGAGAAGGATAGTACGCAAATTATACCCGTGCAAGGAGAAACCGGCGCATTTAGATTATCTCCAAAAGATAAATTCCTGCAAAGAGCAGGGTGAGTGAAACACAACGCGCTTGAAAAAGTAAGCAAATGAAGAGAAAGATTAAGTTGTGTCATGAAACTGAATGAAAGTTTGATTATATAGATGAGATTATAAGAAAATTGATAGGTTTATTTCCAAAAAAAGAAATAATCCAAAATAAAAAGAATAATACAAAATAAAAAATGATGTTAAATAGAAGAGATGTGTAAATTGTACCAGTAAAAGTTAAAAACAGAATATAACGATGAATCAAAAGTGGGGCCAAAGGTAACATGTGAAGGTTAGAGTAAGATCTATGTATAGAGTAGATTGCTTGAAGTTGATGGCAGAAAGTTACCCAAAGAAGAGTCAGAACCATTAGAAAGGACACTGTTGATCTATCAATATGGTCTACTAATTTGGTGGCATTTATTGATCAGTGAATGCCTGAATGCCATATTCAGTGTCAGTCTCCATTCGTAAATTCTTAAAGTGATTTGTAAATTACTATAAAAAAAACAAAATGAATAATAATAAAATAAATAAAATCAAAAAAGATAAATTAAAACAATAAAACTCTCACCCTATCATATCTTAACATATAAGGGTGATTTATTAACTTCACAAATAACCGTTATTTACTAAGACTTTCTCGTTAAAAGAAGAGTTTAGAATTTAGTGATAGGGTGATATTCAATTTGCATTAAATTTTATTTTGAATTGTGCTACTTATTTTACATTATACCTTATTTAGAAATGGATTCGCAATCTTTTAAAATAATCTAGTATATGTTTTAATTATTTTTTTAATTTTATCTATATAATATCTTCTCGTTTGATTAATTTAAAAGGATGGATTAGTACAATAGGACTAGGGGGAGATGATCTTGATAGTGATGCCATTAAGCAGTGACATTGTAACATGATTTAGCTATACTTTCTATTTGTATGTTTCTTTGGTTTTACAATATTTCTTTCATGGATTTTTTTTTTAATTCATCCACATATTTTTTCTTTTTCTAATTATTATATTCTCACAATTTCATTTTTTTTTTTCTAATTTTTTAATATTTATGATATTTGAAGGTATTGCAATTTCACAGGAACAGATGCCGTAGCAATCAATATCTGGTGCATGTTAGCATCAGTTAGCGTATACACTATATAAACTGTCAACCTCGTTAGCAAACTTTATAGGTTTGTGGGCTCAGGTTTCTTAAATCTACAATGTCTCTGTTTTAGAGGGTGGTCCTTTAAAAAATTGAACGGCATGTCTTTCGAGAAACCGTCTCTTTGAGAGATGTCTCTTACGTTAAACCCATTAAAACTTAATCAAACTAAAAGATGATAATTAACTGGTCAAATTATGAATGATCTCTTAAAGAGACTGTCTTTCACTAAAATTTGTGAAATGTCTCTTTTGTTACTACCTCAAACATACTCCTTATGTTCTTGTAATTTTGATGTATCTATATAGTTTCACCTTTAATTTGAAGTTTAGATATAGAGTGTGGTTTGAAAAAAAGACAAAATATAAGTAGATGGAAAAAAATAAATGGATAAGAAAAAAAATATATGTACATTAGATAGTGAGAGAAATTAAATGAGTGTGTGAATGAGATTAAGACATAAAATAAGTTTGTAAATAAGATCCAAAGAAAAATTGAGATCTTTGCTAAAAAAAAAATAGTATAAAGTAAAACTAAGATAGAAAATATGTATGATTTCATAGGGAGACAGAGCGTTCCGAGGGAGTACTTTTTAAGAGTTGGTTTAAATCAAATAAGAAGAATTGACATAAAATAGAAGGGTAAAAAAATACGTAGATGAAATAACAAGAGAGATACTTATGGAAGAGGGAAAAAGTGATATTGTGGTCTTATTTTTTACTTTAGAAATACCACAAAATAAAAATGGACATTTAAAATTGAAACATGTAGCAAAATGAGTGTAACATAGTATATCTCTAGTACATTACTTTTTTCGTCCCTTTTTAACATTATTTTTTAATTTTGGTTGTCTATTTCATTTGGCATTATGTCTAATTTTTGATAATGACCCATCATATATTTTTAATTTCATTTATATATTTTAATTATCTTTTAATTTAAATTTCATCCACATAATTTATTCTCTTCCTTCATTTATTACTAAATATCTTATATTTTTTTTATAAAAATATCAATTTATCTTTTCTACAATCCTAGAGGAACGAGTACATGACAGTTGAAGTATAAAAATTGTTGCAATTAACAAAGATGGGCCCCATTTACTATGGTTGGATGCATAAATGATGATGCAACGTTAAAGCTCCACCAAACAACAAGAGTTCTTCTTAATTCTTTTGTATCAAACACTTTCTTTTCTTATGTTTACAGATTACGTACACTGCTTACTGCTTCAGTTCAGTACAACTTATCAGCCACTCTTTATTGATTGATATTAATTTGCGTTTTATTTTTAATTTTTATTTTTAAATATAGTAGACATTTTTAGGAAGAAGTCATATTTGAGAGAGAAAAAAAAAAGATGAATCTTGAAAAAAATAATTTATTTCAATATTAAAGGATTTGTCTCCATTAATCTTTCAAATACTTAATAAAGATCCAAATTGATCTTCTATAGGGAAGACTCATATCTATTATTTTGTCTAAGACCTACAAAATATAAAAAACAACACTACCAGCTACATAAAAAATTAATTTCCTCTACTCTTGCTTATAGGGATTCTCTAGTGCAGTCTACCTCCAGATAAAAAACGGACTTTCAAGTCCTCCATGGGCAATAATCACCATTTTAGGACTAAAAGTTTATTGCATCAAAGAAAATACAGAAGTAAAATTCACCTTTCTCAAGTTTCATTAAAAATGAAAAAAGGAATCGTTATGGATGTTTTGCAACATTCAATTACCCAATTTATGCTTCATTTCAAACTCCAAAAAACCTTGGGCATAAATACATAATTCCCACCAGTTGTTCCTTAAATTGAAAAAGAATCCTTTCACATACTATGAGTATTTGATTGACATAACCACTTTCCTCCCCAGTAGTAGTTGCCTACCTACATTAATAATCATTCTTTCTTGTTTTGCTTTTTGGGTATTTGATTCTTCTTACATAATTCTTAGTCCCTCCTATTCATCTTAAGTGTCCCATTTACTTTATGCACTCTATCCAATGCACTTATTCAATTCTTAATAAATCGAGTTATGTATAATTAAAAATTATAAAAAGTTGATATTAATAATCTTTACATCAAAACAAATCAAATAAGATCTCATATGACTATGTTTTAACTTATAGATTAATAATAAAATGCAATTTAAGAGTGATAAATAAACAGTGTCTCAAAAGTAAATGGGACACCTAAGTTGAATAGGAGGGAGTATTTGATTTGTTGGTAACATTATTTATTGTATTAGTAAATCGTTAAGTTAGTTTTATAAACCAAATGATATAAACAAACACAATAGGGATGTTTCCTTATTCGATGAAAAAGCTACTCATAGTTACTTTTTAATTTTGGAATATAAGCTTTTCGGCTGATTAAAAGCTACTTATCAATGCTTTTTCTCCCTGTTTGACTAACTAAATAATTAACAATTAAACTTCAATTGTAAAGTCAATCAAAAATTCATTATTTTAATACATATATTTTATTATTTATTGTTTTTTTTTATTAGATGGATGTTTTGTTGTTTTTTTGTTAGATGGATGTTTAGCAAGTTAATAGTGGCCATTTATTTAAGAATTGGAATTTGGAAGAAGAATGTTTTTTTCTAAATAAAGCTGGTTTCAAACAAAAGCGTTTCAAACAAAAGTACTTCATGTAGTATATGTAGTGTGATACCTAACACATTCTATTTTTGTTATACATTCCAAAATACTTTCCAGCTATCTCCAACTCCACTCATTCCATAGCTTTGCGCACTCTCACTTCTTATAGGAGTACAATTTATAGACTTTACGTGTCAATGTTTCAAGGAACACTATAATAACTTATCATGTTTTTATTTTTATTTTTTTTAATGTAAATTATATTAAAAATAATGCAATTGTGTGAAGAAGCTCATATTCTCATAATATGTATCATATTGGCTATTTAATCCGTTTATAGGACGCGTCTCTCAATAAGATCGTCTGTCAAAAATTAATTGAGTTGGGCTATTTAACATGATGTTAGAGCCGAAATCAATCCAACTCAAAAATTAACCTGATAGAAAATGTCTTGACCTGAAATCGACTGAAGACCATTTTAACAACTCTATTAATAAGCAAAACTAATAAGTTAGAAGAGAAGGTCCTACCTAGACTTTTGATACTCAGAAACATAATCAATACCTCATTCCAAGTGAAGTGGTTTCTAAAATATATGATCCCAAAATCCAATTTGGTAATTAGTGTGACTTAATGTCCTTAATTATGATATAATATGTTGTGTTTTAAGAAGGATAAAATAATAATTTCAGACATATGGTATAAGGCTTTAAAGAAAGAAGTCTCATTTTGAGACAAAAGCAAAAGCCGAGTCGGCTTTCCCCTTGGCCAAAGGGAAGCCGACTCGGCGATATAGGCTGGAACATTTTCTTGTTTTGTATGTTTGTGTTCTATTTGCTCTTTACGTGGTTCTTGATTACACATATATTTAATTTTGTTATAAGAAATTGTGTGAGTCATGTTCTTGAGATCAAACCTTCGTTCTTTACGCGTATGTTCGCCCAACAATAAGTTGAACTTTAAAATTCAACCCTATTGACCGGATTGTTATTTCTAACTTCTAAGGTACATCGAGGAGTTTTGGGATATGCTAAATGGTTTGTGACTTAATTTTCCAAGTTGAAAGGAGAATTCAAGGCTAAATAATCAATTTTAAAAGCCCCAGATTAATAGTAAAGCCCTTGATTGATGGAAAAACTCAAAATCTGAAATCACGGGTTTTAATGTAAGAAAAGTAAATCAATGTAATCAATAAATATCAATCATTACTGAGGTTTATACAATATGGGGTAAGTCCTCCCATTTGTTTTTTTTTTTACTTCATTCAATGTATTCGTCAATCCTTAATGCCTATTTATATTATTTTTAATGCCTACTTACCGCATCTTTATTGCCTAATTATAATATCCTTAAATGTCTACTTACAGTATACTTATTGCCTACTTACAGCATCCTTAAATGTCTACTTACTGTAATCTTAATGCCTACTTGCAATCGTTTAAATGCTTATTTACATTATTCTTAATGCGCCCACCGAGTAAGAGCACAGTACTTATAATATCTTAAATTCTTATTTACAATATCTTTAATGTTCATCAAGTAACTTACTTTAAATTTTTCTTTATGGACCAAGCCCAAAATAAATAGCGTAAAAAAAGTAATGGAGATAATAAATGAGAATTGGTTGGAGTATTATGTTTGGTTTGAACCAATTAGATGCATGGTGCATTTTCGTGTATAAATATTGTCGGTTGCTCAACAATATCACGAAGACTAACTTATGTACTTGCATTATTGAAATAGGTAGATCAGAATAACATAATGCTTATTATTATTATTATTATTATTATTATTATTATTATTATTATTATTATTTCATTTGACTTTCCTGTCATTTTTATTAAATATACTCCTAAGTCCTATCATTTATTTATGAACACATGTTAATATTAATATATTCAACTTCAAAAGTATTATCTCTTGACGCCAATTAATGACTTTTTAAATTCTATGTTCAACATAATTATTATTATATTTCAAGAATTATATATTTATGATTAATTTTTGTTCGTAGCTCACTCCGATCGTAAAATATTAAGGAAAAATATCACTATGAGTATTATTTTCAAAAAGTCAATGTATATGAATCAGATTAATGATTTAACTTAGATCCATGCTAAAGTATGGATCAGATGAAAAGTGAGCCCATATTGAATCGTTATCATCACTAATAATGTTTACGTCCAAGTTAAATTGAATTTAGATTGAGCCATATTGAGTCAAATTCATATGATGTTCTAGTTAAATTTGGTTTATAATTCAAGTTAAATTGAGTTTTATAACTCTTTGAGTCAAATAATTTGACTTTAATTTTGTATTGGATTTGAGTTGATTTCAAGTTAAGTCATATCTTTTCCGGTTAAGTCTTATTTGGATAATGTTAAATTTAGATTATTTTTATTCAAATTGATTTCAGGGCAAGACATATCGAATTTTTTTTACGTTTTTACCATATGTACGAGATTATATTTATATCGAAAAAAATATTATTTAGGTTGAAATATTTGAATGGTATAAACTTGGGATCTAACAAGATATGTGACCTATATAATTAAGTGTTGGTGGAAGAAATGGAGAGCGACTACTGAAGTATTATGCGATTGAGGTGTGATCTTAAAGTAAAATAGTAAGTTTTATCGAACGAACATTAAACTGACGCTACTATACGGATCAAAATGTTGGACTTTTAGAAAGGATCAGAATAGAGAAAGATAAAAGTAGCAAAAATGCGAATGCTTCAATGGGTGAGTAAATATAGCTTGAGGGTAGAATTCGAAACAAAGATATAACAAAGGTTTAGGAGTTGCAAATATTGAGGAAAAGATTTTTCAAATTGATTAGCAAACCGGTAAAGAATATAAAAAGTTGGAGCTCAAGAGACTTAAAAAGAGGGCGAGGAAGACCAAAGATGACTTGAAGTACATAAGTGGAAGAACATATGAATGACTTAGGCATAAGAATTGAGAAAGTAGAAAATCATAATGAATGGAGAAGAAGAATTTATATGAACGACTATTGAAACTGATATATTATTTTGTGTAATCGAGCCCAATCTTTTGAGATTAAACCGACAATATTGTTGTTGTTGTATAAACATGGGATCCTACATTCAATTGGAATGGAACTTAAGTAGGCAACTAGGCATATAGAAGTATTTTGTATAGTACCCATTTATATGTTGTGAATTAAAGGCTTTAAAACTTGTATGAAAGTGAGAGATCATGTAAGCATTTAAATGGTTTAGGTCCAACAAGCTAAGTACACAATTTTAGTGTAGATGATAATAAATTCTTCTTCTGTATTTTGTAAGAGATGTCATTTATTAAGGGTTATTGTACATCAATCAGCTTATCAGAAATATCAGTTGATCCATGTATAATAATTCACTTATATTATTATATAATTTGTTATTGAATTCACTTAGGTTGCGTTTGGTAACATATATTTTATTCAAATTCTAGATTTTAATTATGAATTCATAATGAAGAACTTGAGAATGACAAGGTTTGAGAAGTTTGAGAAGTGGTTCTCAAATTCTCATTGTTTAACCACTTTTATAACCATAGTGGATTTAACTCAAATCTAAATTTAAAATTCTTTATTTGCCAAACACTAAATTTAAAATCAAATTCATATTTTCAAATAAAATCATAACACTAAACATAACATTATATTAATTATATAATTTTATATAGAATTCACTTATTTTAGTTATATAATTAGTTGTTCTTCTAATTAAAAATTATTAAAAGTATTCTTTTACAAAAAAATTGTATGAAGTGTAAATAATTGTTGTAGGCATAGGCATCTTGGAAAATTTTGAGGCCTTGTGCTAAACTTTTATTTTGCGCCTTATTTATAGTAAATATATACTCCTTCCTATTCTTTTTACTTGCCCCATTTTCTTATTGGGTAAGTTCACTTTACTTGTCCCATTTTCTTTTTTGGTGCAAAAAGGTCACGGTGGTACATTTTGGCAAAACTCAGGGTTACCGCGTAGATTTTTAAAAAGTTTTGGTTACCACGTGAATTTTCCTTAATTTTTTGTTGGATTGCAGCTTAAGACGGAGTTAGATGAGAATCGGACTCGATTTTTTATCTAAGAGAACAATACTTTAATGTTAACTGAGACAAGACTTAATCCTAATTTTTTTTAATAGTTTGAACAATTCACTCTCTAATCGTTCTCTATCAAACTTATTGTGATTACTTTACTACACTTATTATTTTGTTTGTCTCATTCCTATTTCACAATCTAACAAAGATATTAAAATAGTAAGTTTTTTTCTTCTTAAGTATAATCAAATACAATTATTAAAAACTACTTCCTATTATTAGATTGATGCACAATAAAATAGCGTGAACGACTTTTATTACATTCACAACTCGTTAGGTAATCGTTTACTAAATGATGGAAATAGTAATGAAAATTTAGTGTAATTTTGATAGAAATATATCTTTTAAAATTTAATGGTCATTCATATTCACCTTCAATAATCTCATTTTCTTTACAAAATTCATTCTAAACATTACTATTTGAACATGTGGTATTACATTACTATTTGAACATGTGGTATTAGCTGATAATGAAAAATTATGAAGAAAAAAACTTTTTTTATGATCAAACTTTCATTACCATGAAAATGGCATTATATATATTATAAACATTTACGCTATAAGTCATTATCATTACCACCAAATAATACCGTTAACCAAACAGACCGTCGAGGAAATAAATAATCAAATCCCAAGGTGTGAATGAGAAAGTACAATAAAATTTTGATGAAGGATTGACCAAAAGTAAAAAATTGCAGGACTTATAAGAGCATGTATTATGATGATCTAATTTTAGATCACATGATTAAATAATAGAAATTTTACTCTTTATGGTGATCTAACTTGGGGGGTTGAGGAAAAGATTGAGTAAATAGGTCAGCATGTGACCCGTTCAGCAGAACGGTCACCAAATTTTTTTTCAAAAAATTATGCCATGTGTCGCAACGTGAATGGGTGGCGAAAAAAACTGCAACCTGCCACCTGACGCCATGTTGCTGCCCTTTCCACTTGGCGTCATCTAATTGGTTGTAAAAAAATAGCCATTTATTTTAATTAACGACTATATTTGTATTTAATTAAATTAAAAAAATAATTATACCAACGGTCATATTTTTTTAACCTCCATAAAATGAGACCAATTTTGATATTTTTTCACATAATTTTAAATTCACCTATTTTCTTCTTATTTTTCTACTTTTTTTTGTTAAAAAACACCAAAATAATCATCCCAAAAATCCCCCCCAAAAAAAACATGGATTCAAATAAACCAAATTATGGAAGAAATTCAAGTAAAAAAAAAAAACAAGAAAAAAATATTCTAACTATCAAAGTGCTCAAATTCAATATCAAAATTCTCCATTCAATCCTCCATTTTCTCAAAAAACTCCAAATTATTCTTACTATATTCCTCAAAATATCCCAAATTCATCTTATTATGTTCCTCCAAATGCCCAAAATTCTCAAACTATGTTTCATCGCCATCACCAATCTCACAATGTCAACTCTAACATTGATAACTATTCATTTCCGATAAGGGGTGAAAGTTTAGACGAAAATGAGATGGAGTATGATGATGCTGATGATGATGATGAATACGAAGGAAATGATCAAGATGATCAGTATGGTGAAGATGGAGGAAATAATGTTCATCAAGATGATATTGATGCTAGTCTTTACATTTAACCATCATTTCAAGATCTACTTTCGCAAGTTCACCATTGAGCTTCACTCAATTGGTTCAACCATCTCAACAACAACCTAATGATGAACCCCTTATACCTTCAAAGAAAAGTTGAAATTTGATTGAAGATATTGCTCTCATATGTTCAGTCATGAACACAAGTACAAATCCAATTGTGAGTGCCAACCAAAAGATACGAGTGAGGTGGCAAAAAGTTAAGGAAGCTTATGAAGTAGCGAGGCTGGAAAGACCCCATTTTATCCCACGAAGAACCGCCGACATGCTTAAATGTCGTTGAGGTAGAGTTGCTTCAGTATGTTTAAAGTGGTCTGGAAGTTATGACGAGGCTCTCAGGAGGAAGAAGAGTGGCATGAGAGACGAAGATGTCCTTGAAGAAGCGCATCTAATCCATCAAAGAAAACACGGTAACTTTAACTTGATTGAGCAATGGAAAATTTTAGGGAAGTATAACAAGTGGAAGCAATTGGTAGAAAGTAGTAAAAAAAAATCATTGGATCAACAACCAACTGGTGGTGTTAGTAGTGAAAGTAGTGGGAAAAGATCAACGATCCATGGTTCACTACCAATATTGATGAAACTGGTAAAAACGGTCTAAGTGCTTTACAAAAGTGTACTGCAGCTCTTCGTATGCTAGCATACGGGGTGGCTGTTGATCAAGTTGATGAATACCTTCGAATTAGCGAAAGCACAGCACGAAAAGCACTCACTCGTTTCATAAAGGGAATAATTAACCAATTTGGGCAACATTATTTGAGAAAACCAACACCACAAGATTTGACGAGATTATTAGCCTTTAGTGAAGAACAAGGATTCCTTGGCATGATTGGTAGTTTTGATTGCATGCATTGGGAGTGGAAGAATTGCCCAGCAGCATGGAAAGGGCAACATCAAGGCCGAGCTGGTGTTGCAACATTAATTCTTGAAGCTATCGCTAATCATGACTTATGGATATGCATGCCTTTTTTGGGATGCTAGGTTCATATAATGATCTCAACGTGATATACCGATCACCTCTTTTAGTTGATTTGTTTGAAGGAAGGGCACCACCTGTCAATTTCACGGTGAATGAAAATCAATACGGTATGGCCTATCACTGATGGCATTTATCCTAAATGGGCTACTTTTATTCATTCTATTACTAAACCACAAACACCAAACGCAAGGTTATTTTCCCAACATCAAGAAGCAGCAAGAAAGGATGTGTAGCTCGATTTGCAATAATTAGAAAGCCCTCACTTGCTTGGGATGAAGAACGACTCTCTGAAATAATTACTTCTTGTATAATTATGCATAATATGATAGTGGAAGATGAAAGAGATACATATACACACTTTGCTGATGGTATAGAGTTCATGGGAGATCGCCCACAAGGTCAATCGAAAGGTACAAGTGGACTAAATGATGAGTTTGAGTATTACACAGATAGAATTGTTGATATCAATCGATACTTGGCAAATAAGGATGATGTTGAAGATCGACAAACACATTTATCCTTAAAAGATGACTTGGTTGAAAATAGCTGGCAAAAGTTTGGAAGGAACTGCAATTAATGTATCATTTAAAATTTTATTTTTTTAACTTGTGTATTTATTTTATGTATGCGCATGGTAATCTTTATCTAAATTTAACGAATTTTCCTTAATTATTATTGATGTCTACAAATTTATATTTATTAAAACATATTAGTTTTATTAAAAGAATAAATTTTTTTAATTAATAAAAAAAGTAGATCTATTTAAATAAAATAAAAAATTATATCAATTTTGTACATGAAAATATTATTATAAAAAAATAAAGATAAATATTAGATAAATTAAGAGAGAGAAAGTATGTAGAATAGATAAAAAGTAAGAGAGAGAGGATAATGACCTTTTAAAAAAGTCATTATTAATAAAATTTGGTTGAAAAATAAGCTTTTAGAAAAAAAAAATATTGTAAAATAGTAAGATAATCTTTTTAATAAATCACCATAAATGATGCTTTAAGTGTGTGTGATAGGAGCCTCCCACTTAGAGTTGTAAACCACCGCACCAGCTGATGATCTGACCTGACTAACACTAACACAATTACTCTACTTCATTATTTGACTGCCCCACACGTGTGTTCTTTTTTTCACATGAATTATCCATTGGAGCCTACTCTTGCTAATTGCTACCCCTCTTTTTCCTTTTTCCTATTTTTATTCCTTAATTTTGTCACCACTTTTTTTTCTTATTTTTTTAATTTCATCCTTTATTTATAAATTTAATTCCATTCAATTATTTCCCTTATTGATTATGATTTTAGTACTATGAAGTATAATATTATTAATTTTTGATACGACAAAACAACAATGTATCATTACTTTTTTGTCCCAATATTTTAATTACAGTAATACTTTTTATGTTTGGTAATGCAAATTTTGATATCTTTAATTAGACATAACTAAAGATTATATAAGTTGATATTTATAATGTACAAATTACGAAGAATCAAACAAGATCACATATGAGCATATGACTATGTTTTATTATACCAAAACGCTTGTGGCTCAATGAATGGAACATCTGCATGTTGATCAGAAGGTTTGGGGTTCAATCACTACTGGGCGCAGGTATCAGTTGGGAGGTTTCTTGGCTGTGCACTTCCATTTTACTCAATCTTTGAGGAAACATGTATGATTTATCCACATCTTTCAATAAAAAAAACTCCACCCGAACTCTGCCTTATGCGGAATACTAAGAGTGTTCTTTATTTTTATTTTTGATATCATGGAAACTACCAAAATCACAAATAGAGTTATAATTTTGGGGTGGAGGGAGTAAATTTTGAGCCAATAATATTTTTAACTATATATTTTCTTTCTTCCATTATATTTGTTACATTTGACTTTTTACGCATTTTAATTTAATGCGTTATTTTGATCATTTATATATTTGATTATAAATAACCAAAAATTATAAAAAAAAAATTAATATTATGAAAGTATGAGAATAGACGATTCAAACTGACTTTTAAATTTTTTTCTTAAACATTAGTGTTCAATGTATAAATTAAGCTTGAATAACAAATAGTGTCAAAAAATCGTAATGTAGAAAATATTGTAAAACGAAGGAAGTATATTGTACAAGATTTTTGCTTGATTGATTAGGATAGAATTTTAAAAATACTAATTTATAAAATTGTTTAAATTTGTTTTAAATTGATATTAATTCCTGAAAATACTTAATAGAAATTTATAGGTGTCGTCTATTTGCACATAAGTTAAATGAGAAATTTAAATTTCTAGAAAATTGATAACTGGGTTTTTCTTTGCGTTGCTTCTTTAACAAAGTAAATAAACTAAATATATCAAAATAAATAAATAAATAAAAATCATAGAAAATCTAAATTTCTAAAAAGTGTAACTCCTACTCTTCATAGAAATTCAAGAATCATACCTATCCATTGGTAATTAGCATTACTAATTAAAACTACTTATAGTGTCAAACAAATAATTTTAGGTTACGTTTGGGAATAAATATTTCATTTCAAATTGTAAATTTTAATTATAAAATTATAATGAAGAATTTGAGAATGACAAGGTTTAGCATGTCATTCTCAAATCCTTATCCTTAACCACTTTTATAACAATGGTGAATTTGACTCAAATCCATTTTTGAATTTTTTTTTGTTCACCAAACACTAAATTTGAGTCAAACCTATATTTACAAATGAAATCATCATTTCCGAATATAACATTAATAAATTCTTAGAAATTAACAAATACATTAGAACTTTGTAGGAATTAGAACTTTCTATATAAATTAGTAGAAAAATACTACTATTATCTATTGTTCTAAAAATTGTAAAAACAATGAAAAAAAAGTTATACAATAACCAATAATTTTATCATAAAATTTTAATTTGATATTTATAAATATATTGAAACCTATATAATACTATTGCAATTCAACTCCAACAAATACGACTACTAGATTTAAATATATGACATTCACACAACAATCAAATCATGTCATGTTCTAATTGCAATGAATATTACTTTTTTACGTAAAATTTTTTAGATTTTTTTTTTCATCTTATAATTATCTTTTTTTCTTAATCTGCCCTTAATTCGAAAAACTCTTGTAATTAAATTACTCAAAATCCTAAGCATATATTACACCTAAAAAACTGCTATAATTAAAATCATACTATATTTTAGTTACATAACTAAAGAAACTTTAAAATGAGTTAGGACAAAGGATTAATTAATTAATTAATTCATTAATCAGTCTCATATAAGCACACGGTACTTCTCAAAATTCTCATTAAACCCTAATTTGTGTTCAAGAGCTAGATTAGCTTTGCTAATAACTAATATTAAAAATGGCATAATTAAAAACAATTAAGTATAATAATATATTAATTAAAATAAAAAAAAATTACAGATGAAGATCCAAACTCACTTGCTCACTATTTCCACGGCGAATTTGATGAGAAGAATCCATACTCATATTTAAATTCATATAATTCATATTTGTAGAATGAGATCTAGCAAAAGGGTGCAATGAATGGTCACGATGAAGTGAACTTGTATAGTTATGAACGGATGTAGGGATCCGCCACACTGTTAACGGGTTACCATTTATCATGGGCGGATGGGTTGTGTTTCTTTGTAGATGATGATGGTAAGAGTAACGGGTTGTATTTGTTAAGTAGTTGTGTGGATATCTGTTAGCTAAACTGTAGAAATGACGCTGACCTGTGTTGTCAGCTGTCATTATTGCAGACTGAAGATGGGCCCGTTTAGCGTGTTGCCGTTCTCTTTTGTGTGCATTTTGGTGGCCTCCAAGAGCTTGAGATGTAGGGAAGTTTCTATTACAATAATGACATTCAAATTTTCTACTATTCTCATTGCTTGTGGTGGCGGAGACGGTGGCGGAGACGGTGGCGGCTGTGGTGGTGGTGGCAGTGGTGGTGAGGGTGGTACTATCGCTGAAGTCGGAGTTGTCGGTGGCGTTGGTGGCAGAGGAGAAGTCGATGCCGAAGAGACGGATGGCGGCAGCGTTGGCGGTAGCCAAGGTGGAGGAGGGTTTAGTGGTGGCGGTCGGGGCGGGGCGGATGAAGGGGAGTTGAGAGAAGGAGTCAACATTCATAAAATCATGGGTTTGATCAAGGGAGTTGTTTGTAGTAGTTGTTGTGAGTGTTATTGTTGATGAAGTCTTCTCCATTTTAAGGGGAATTATAATTATGATGGATTTGTTAGGTTTTTGTTGGGTTAGAACTTAGAAGGGTTATTTTATGAGGGAATGGGGAAGGTAGGAAGGATTAAAGGGTAAAGATAGAAATGAAGAAGAAGGGAGAAAAGGGGATTGGAAACAAAGAAAGGACTATGGTCTATGTATGTATGTGGAGTTTGGGTGGTGGAGGATAGGAAAGGGGCTAAAATGGTGGGGTCTAAGTAAGGTTAAGATATACTTCTATGTTAAAGTGGTATTGTACATTTGAGGCCTCTTTTGTACTAGTATAAGGACTATGGTATTTCTACTTTCTCACCTTCTTTATACTAATAAAATCAATAAATAAAGTTTTAACAATTTAATATTTTATAGGTCCATTTTTTAGAATTTAAGAAAATGTTTCTTAAATAAAATATGGTTGAAAGATATAGGGTGAAATAAAGTATTATATCATTTTTTTCTTAGTTTCTTAAATTTAAAATCAAAAGAAATAACTTTTGACCGATTTGCAAGGTTACAAGTTATTCGTGTATATTTTTTTGATTAAAGCAATTAATTATTAGATTATTTTAAGTTATCTAGTAGTGGGTTTTATGTTGAGTTAATGGAAAATAATTGGAATTATTTTTAATAATTTTTCCTACTTTTTATTAGTTTATTGAGCAATTTAGTAATTTGAGAAAGAATTATTCATTAATGTAAAAGGTAGACAATTTGTAGTACCTTATAATGCTTGATATTAAGAAATTACTAATTTAATGATGTTTAACTATATATTTTACTATTTTATTATAAAAGATACAAAATAGAAAAATCCTAAGATGTTAAATATAATCACCTGCGATCGTTTGATCATCTCTTATAATGATCCAAATCTCAAATTCCCATATTTTTTTACACATTCAACTTTAAATAAACTATAAGACGTTCAAAAAAAGTTGGTATTTACACTAAGACTATATAATGTTGGCAATGTTTTCATACAACATATTCCTATGATTTGTTACTTAAATGAATACTCTTTTTGGCTTTCACTTATATAAAGTAATCCCTTCTATTTATCCTACGTGTCTTATTTTACTTTTCATCATTTATTAAGTGGTCAAATGAAACCACGTGTAAAAGAAAACGAGTGTAGTGGTTTTAAATTTAAATAGGGGTAAAGTGGGGTTAACAAGTATAAAGGTATAAAAAATTACGTTTAGTAAAGGTAAATAGGTAATATTAACATACTTAAAATAGAAATGAAACATTTAAGATTGCTTCGTCCACTAAAAATGAAATACTTAGGATGAATAGAAGTTAATAAATAAATAAATAATATACCCACTAAAGTAACCAAATTTTTTTGTCAATTATAATGATTTTAAAGAACACTCTAATATTTTGTAACTTTGTATTTAAAATTGCCGTTTGCTAACTAATACCAAAAGTAATAAGTTGTGTTCTTGTTTTGGATAAAAATAATCTTGGTTGCTGAACGCATTATTAAAGGACATTACATATTTACCTGATGACTTGATGTTTACTTGAACTTAAAATAAAACTCGACTTGACCCGACTTTATAAAGAATTTAAAATAACGTAAAAATCGATTTGGACATAAAACTCGATTTTAAATCGACCTGAAACACCTAAACCAAAATCGACCTAATGACCCGAATGAAGACCTCTACCGATAAGTATGAAATGAAAGGGATATATAGTATGAAAGTGAAAGTAAATGGGGAAGCAAGATGGAAAAGTGAAAAATGAGATTGATTTTGTTGTTATGATTGCATTATTTGGATCAGATGGCTAAGTTTCCGAACAATCATATTTATCAAAAACAAATTCATAGATTTGAACTGAAAAAAGCAATTTAATGATCCATTTTTAGTTATCACTGTGAACAAATTCTGTTGTCTTGGGATATACTTTTTATGCATTTTCTGCATGCTTAACCTGGTTTTGCAATTATTCCTGCTTTCACCCAACTGTCTCTTTTATTATAAATAAATAAATTGTACCCAGCTTTTTTTTTTGGGTGTTTGTTTTGCCTCTTCTATAGACTTGTCCCTTTCCTTCTTTTAATCTTTCCCTCCTTCAATTCACTTTGTGTTTCACTTATATCTAAAAATATTTACAATTTCTTTTCATTTTTCAATATTAGTATTTAATTTACTTCTCTCTTAATGATCTAAGAAAGAGATTATAAGTTGTGTGTTCACTCAAGTTTATAGGATTTAGGTATCAATACACAAGAGTTGTTTGAATGGACGTATTGATATCAAGGGATCAACTCAATTAAAAACTTAAGTTGATGGTTGAGTTGGTTTCTTAATATGGTATCAGAAATCAGCATGATAATCGATAAGGGGTTCGAATTTCAACCATTTTTCATTTAAATTGGAATATTTAGTGTCATGTATGAGGAGGATTTGTATTGTATCAACACTTCTAACCTAAAGGCTCTCGTTTGAGGGGACGTATTAGAGTCGTCGTCGTCATCATTATCGTCATCATTATCATCATCATACCTAGTGTATTCTGCTAAAAACTCTCATATAAGAAGACATATTATGATGTATAATATATTATGAGACCTTAACCATCAATTTAAATTTTTTGATTGTTGCCACTTAAAACCATTTGTTGTCATCAAAACTTGTATTCATAACGAGGTGATAGTTTTATTGGTAGAATCATGTGAATTATGAAGACAACACATATGACATAAGAACAAGTTACTAGTTTCGTGGGTAAAATCGTGTGGGGTGGGCGGTGGGTGTAAATATGTAATGGGTGGAGTGGGGACTAAGGTTTTTGCTTTATATTATACTTCATTCGTTATTTGATGTTATTTTTATTTACAATATTCTACTTTAAGAAGAGGACAATTTAATTAAAGTTTTTGAGATATATATAGAAAGATAAAATATATCTATATAAGATTTTTTTTAGATTCGTCTTTTTGTTTATTACTTTTTTAATTAATTTTTTTATAATTTTTTTATATGTATTTAGAGATATTGAGTCTCAAAATTTGCTTTGAAAAATATGTAAAAAGTAAACGAGAAAAACAAAAAAATAACAAAAGGAGTAATGTTTATTTACCACTTTCTTAATATTCTTGTGATTTAAGTTACATTAATTATAAACTGTAATTAAAATTAGGAAAATTCTACATATTTTTTACTATAGCTGAAATCTTTAAAATAACTTTTACATTTTATTATGAGGTTCTAACAGGAATTAAAAGTACTCGCTAATTATTAATTGATATTATTTGTTCCTATAACATACCTACTATATTTTCATAATATGGTAGGTGTGGAATTTTTTTATATTATGGCCCATATTTGGAATTTATTTATAGCTCAATATACTATCGTATTTTTGATTGTCTCTTATATTATTAGGGTTAGGAGCAATAATCAATCGATCTAACAAGTACTAGTTTTTCAAATTTTTGTTTGCTGTATTATTTTTACTAAGGAAGGTCACAATAGATATTTCCTCTGTTTTAATTTACTTTTTCACACGGTTCAATGCACTAATTTAATTCTTACTATCTCTAATTACGTATAATAAAAAATTATAAAAATTTGATATTAATAATCATTGTAATGACACGAATCAAACAAGATTTCATTTAACTATGTTTTAACCTATAGATTAAAAAACTAATCACAAATTAAGAGTGATAATAAATACTGTCATTTTTTTAATATTCAACTAATTTGGAATGGAATAAGTTTATTTGCATGGCTAGAGCTAGGGCTAGGGGTGTCAGAATCTCTTGTACTGTTTTTAAGTTTTGAATTTTTATTATATTATATCATATAATAAATTAATAAAAGACTGAAAATTTCTAAATAGAATCCTCATTAATTTGCCACATAAAACACAATTACTGGTTAAATTGAGATTACATATAGCATGTAATTTAATCCACAAAAAATCTTCATTAAAAAATACAGTAACCAACTAATTATAATAATGTTGATGCATCAAAATGCAGTAAATTATCAGATACAATTAAATGTACAAAGTTGATATATTTTAATTAGAAAATGTTTACTTTTTATAACTTTTTAGAATCATAATAAACCATATTATTGTGTTTTGAAATTCTCGTTCCGTTTTTTTATCTTCTCAAGTGAAATTTGGGAAGAAATCAAGATAAATAATAATTACACATTAAATATCAAAAGAGATGAGTAAACTAATATCCCTTCAATTTAGAGTAAATATTTCATTTACTTTTTGGATACTATGCACGTTTTACTCTTAATTTGTATATAATTCTTAATTTATAAGTTCAAATATACTCAAGTGAAATCTTGTTTGATTATCTCAGTGTGAAAGTCATTATTAATATTAACTTTTTATAAATTATACACAATTAGAGATATTGTGAATTGTATTAATGTATTAGCAAACGTTTAAAAAGCAAATGAGACATTAACTATGAAGTGGAGGGAGTATAAAAAAAATAATTGTATTGATTAAAGTGTAAGTATAGTAACATCATTAAATTTCATTGGTATCTATGAAGGAGTAACTCTAGGTTAATAACGGTTATTTGCCACCTTGACAAATCACACCCATGGGGAAGGATTTGATAGGGTGACTTTTTTTAGATTGTAATTTATCTTTTTGAGTTTTACTTATTTTATTAATATATTTTTTGTCTTTTATGGTAATTTACAAATCACCATGATTGATTACGATTTTGTATCTATAAAGTTGATACATTGAAAATTATAATGTAAGTTAATTTCTATAGATTAAAGTTTAAGTGAAATAATTTCTTTGAATTTCATTAGTTACTAAAATAAAAAGATTTTAAATCAATTTAAAATTTCTAAATAGAAAATATGAGAAGAACAAAATAGAAAAGGAAGTAATTTAAAACTTATAAAAAAGTAATATGTGATTTTAATCAATATGTCATCAATTGCTCATATGTTCCAAAAAATATACTTTTAAACAATCAATTTTTTAGTCTAGCACTATAATTACAAAATCCTTAAGCCACAAAGGGTTTTGTCACATATTTTGTTATTAAAGTCCTTTTATGACAAAAAAGGCGATGAAATCTTTTGTTGCTTAAAATTTGTTGCCAAAAAAAAATTGTCGCTAAATGTGTCGCTTATTTGGCGACAAAACTCAAATATTATCTCCTATTTTATCGCTAATTTAAAGAATCTAAAAAAATAATTGAATATTTGTTATTAACATTAAATAATAATAGTAATTATTACCATTATTATTTAACAATAATAACAAATATTCAATTATTTTTTATAAATAATATTTAAAAACTAATAAACTATACATAATCCACTAAAATAATTAAATTGAAACTTGATATATAATTAAACTAATCATTAATTAAAATAATAAAAAATACCAGATTCCAAATATTATATATATATATATTACAAAAATTATTATTTGAATTAATGTGTATATAAAAATCAATGTTTAAACAAGCAAAGTAGTAATAACCACCACAAGTAGAACAACTACAACCATCTTGAGAACTATGCAATCCGCGAATCCACCAAATCTACCAGGGCAACCTTCCATATCACCGCCCCTATCATGACAAGCACCTGACCCACATAAATAAAAAAATAATTACGAAATTCTACCAAAAACAACAACATTGTATATTAAAAACAATAATATATTCTACCAAAAACGAAGCTGTAAAATTTTTTTTAAAAAGAGACAAAATCAGCCATGAAATAAACACAATCCATTAATGTATATGTCAAATATCGACATTCATGAAAGTAAAGATGAAATTTAAAAAACACTCATGAAAATGAAAAAAATGAGACAAAAACAACCACATGTAGTTGAACATGAAACATCATATGAACAATGAAAAAATCAACCATGAAATTTGAGAAGAACTAAAAAATAAAATAGTTAAAGTATGAGCTTACATGTGGAAAGGAAAGGAGAAACCACTGGAGAATTGCCGGAAAGCCACCGAATTGAGTGGTGAGACTTAGACAGAAGGAGGAGAACAATTTAGTATGTAGAGAGAAGTTGGAGAAGAAGAAGAATAGATTTAAAGATGAAATGAGAAAGCAGATGGAAGTCCGAATTCAAAATCCGGATAAAAATTTAGCAACAAAAGGTTTGTCGCTAAAGAATGCTAGTTTGAATTTTGAAACTGGGAAATGGTTTAGCTACGAAGTTTTTGTAGCTAAACTTGTCACTAGTTCTCTCTCTTCATTTTAGCGACAATTTAAGCGACAAAGACTTTGTCACAAGCTGGCGACGAAGCATTTTTGTCTTCATTTTTGTCGCATAACATGTTTATACAGAAATTGATTTTGTCTCCAAAATAAGTTATTTTTGAAGTGCAGATACGGTTATGCTAGACAATTCGATAATGCAAATTAAAATGTAGGATACTATGGTTGGAACCATTGGACAGGTTGCTAAAGAGACCCTAGGGGAGCCAATAGGAAAACAAAAATGTATATAAGGAGTTGTGATGAGTAGAATAAGGAGATGCATGCAGAAGAAGATAAAGGATAATAACAAAAGAAATAAGGAGCTCATGGCAGGCATGTATGGAGGAAATGGATCGAGTAAGTAAGAGAGAGTAACATAAGAAATCCAGCGAGCGACGAAGAAGGTGGCAGCAGAGGCAAAGAATAGATAATATTAGGACTTTTTTAAGAATCTTGATACAAAAGAGGGAGAAGTGTATTTTTAAGCTTGCTAAAGCTAGGTAAAAAAAAAAGCCGGACATTAAGACAATTAGGTATATTTATATATATTTATATTTATATGATATGATTGAAATATATTTTAATACATTTTATTTTGTATTTTGATTGGATTAATTAGTATACTAACTATTAACATGTAATTAAATATGACATATGTTAAATCTCATCAACCACTATACAACGCGAGTATCTATCTAATTACTTTTAATTCTGAGATTAACAAATTTAATTATATAAATTTTATTTTCCTAATGTTTACAAATATATAAAAACAAAATCATCGTGTCCTGCTAGAATTATCTAATATTTAATTAGATTCTTTTACATTATTGACCTTTAGATCAATTATTTTTCATATAATTACAGAAATCGGTACCTCTAATTGTTTCCATTATTTTCCTTGATTAATTGAATAATACTCTTTCATCAAGTAGCCAATTGTCAACAACAAAATTAATATCTGTGTATAATGAGAAACTAATATATATATTGTTTACATTTCTAATGTATATAATTTATTTATCATGTCCTTTAGACATTTAGTGCTATCTATGGAAGTATGAAACTTGATTAATTATTTTTATGACAAAATCTTATGTTAATCGGTTTATTAATGGTTAATATTTTTTTATTTTAAATATCATCAAGTGACTCCCATTTAAGAGATTTTAGGAGTTAAATGTATTTTAACTTATCCTTGATAGTGATAACAAAAAATTAAGTTCTGAATCAACATTGATAAAAACATTATTTACAATTTCATATAAATTAGGTATTTAATATAGTATTAATTATAATTCGAAAATAAATAATTTGATCAAAAATTATACAATTGAGATTATGGGATAGACGTCATTATAATAATAGATTTAAAATTAAATGATCAAACCAGTTAATAAAATCAACTGATCAAATCAGTTATTACTCACTAACTACTAGTGCGTTTGCCAAATATCCCATTAACTTAATGAAATCAATGAATTACTCATTTTAAAGTTGGCTCCACTTGTAACTTGTAAGGCCAAGCTAAGCAAGCAAGAATAGTCTAGAATGGTTTAATAAGGTTGTTGGGAGTTTCCAATTGATACTTAACTCTTAAATTACCTTTTGAATTTCCTCCGTTTTTATAGATTCTTCTCAAATAAAATTTATGAATTTTAGTGTCAAATTTTGACTACGATTTTTCATCGATCTATAAGAAAAAACATATTCACGTGAGATTTTGTTAGATTTGTTTCAATATATAATTTTTAAATATCAACTTTTTAGAATTTCAAAAAATTTGCGATTAAAATTATTTGATTTTAAAGTTTGCATTGAGATCTGCGAAAAAAGTAAATGAGAAGAACAATTAAAAACAGAAGGGTATTTTTTTTGGTTTATTAAGCTCCTCATCGGCCTATATTTAGTCCTTTTAATGGGTTTTAATGAAGTCCTTGATTACCCTTATAAATTTCCCTCCTGAAGAAGTAGGCCCTACCAAACATGATCTTACCTTAACTCCATATGGCTGAGGCTCAATTTGCTTAAGTTTGTTAACAGTAACCCTTCATTCTTCTCTAGCATTAAAGTTTTAGTCACAGTCACAGAGGTTGTGGTGAGATTGCTGGCTTGTTTTCAAATTTGGATGGGTCCATTTCTTGTATCTGTCTGTTCCTCTTTCTTTCCCATTCATTAACTCATCCCATCAAACTCTCATATAAGGCGAAATTTAGGTTTGAATCTGTACATATCAATGTCATTTCTGACATTTTATGAGTCGTGAAAAATAAAAGAGGTTGACGTTTTCAATGAAGGGTCGATTTTGACTTTTAATGGGTGTTTGGCAAAAGTAAAGTTATATTTATACAAACGATGTTCTACGTCCTATATAACAATATTGCTGAATTGAGGTATTAGACCCCATTTTAGCTTTGAACACTAAATAAATATCTACCTATTTGACTAAAAATTCTATTATTGTTGAATTATTGAATTATGTACAACATATAGAGGTGAAAGTTATTCGAACAAAAACCGCAAATCAAAATAATCCAAACCGAATAAATAATATGGTTTAGACTTTGTATAAATTGTTTTGGTTGTGGATAGGAATTTTCAAAACTAAAATATTTTGCTTTATATTAGGTTTGAGCATACTAAGAACCGATAACCGAAATTCTAAATTGAATTAAAATAGAAGTTCACTTTTTTCATTGAGGTAAATTAAGTGTTGAGTGAATCTTGTGCAACTTGACGTGCAAATAGAAGATTTTGATTGGCAATACTAACAAAAACGACATAAGCAATCTTATAACAATAATAAACCTTAGTTCAATGATAAAAATTGTATATTGTCATTCTGATTTTTGCAATTATAATTTTAAATATTTTTGCTTTACAAGCTTATTAAGCTAATTCAATTTGTAGTTTAATTTTTGTTTTAGTTAAAAATTCGGTTTATATTGGTCTGAAAAAGGCTAACTTGAATTAATTTGATGTGGTTTGATTTGAATTGTGGCCCAATTTAATTTTATTTGGATTGAAAAATCAAAAATCGAAATAAATTTAATTTAACTTGGTTTTATGAAAAACCAAACCTGCGAACTTTCACCCCTAATAACATATATAATATAATACAGAAGAATAATAACAAAATTGATTTTACATATATAATAGATGAGTGTTCCACAACTCATCCTATATTATCATTGATTCGCCACATGACTAAATAATTAATGTTAAACTCTCTTTTATTTGCCTCTTTCAAAGTATTAGATGTTTTGGGGACCTCTCACCATCAAATGTAGGGCTCTCTTCTTCTTAGGAAAGCAAAGAGCTCCAAAAAGATGGGACCGATGCAAGAGTTTATAGAATTGAATCAACTTAATCACACACCATACCACATGGTTGAAATTTGAAAATAAAAAACTTTTATGACATTATTATTTAAAAATAAAAATATTCTTTAAATAAAAACAGGTTTTAAACATGTGTAATGATATTTCGTTTCAATATTAATTCGAATTATTAATTATAAATGGCTTAGTTTTTTTTGAGATAAAGAGGCCGTAAAATATATTAATGGTCCAAATTAGCCAAAGTACAAACACTTTGGAGAAACGGGATTATAAAGACCTTTTCAAAAGTTTCCCCATCAGCATCCCACCTAGCTACCGTATGTGTAGTAGTATTAGGTATAACTATTTCTAGGACAATAATACTAACATTGAACTAAGTAAGACAACTAGCAAAATAAGCAACTTTTAGCCCTTTTTTTAATAATATTATAAAATAAATAAGACATAAAAATTATAGTGTATTTTTACTTTGCTCCGACTGCATATGCTTCACCAAAAGTAATAGCTTCCTTGATTCCTACAAATTGCTTTAATAATCGAAGGATAGAATTATTGTAGGAAGTAGGTAAATAGCGAGATTATGATGAGCAGTTTTTTATAATTAATTTCTTTTGTATAAATTATGTGGAAAATGTCCATCATTTTGATGGGGTTAAAGATTTATAGTTCTTTAATTACGGATATAATAAACTAGAGTAAAACGACTCATTAACAAAGGTTGATATAAACTATGAAGAATTGTTTTATAAAGAACAAAGTAAAAAGCCTCATTAACAGAATTTTATAGTTCCTTAGATTTCCATTATTTCGATGAGGTTAAAGATTTATATAAACAATAAATAATTTTTTTTATAACTATTTATGTAAACTGTGAAGTTGCATATGACGTTTGCTACGTAACGTTTAAAAGTCAATCAGAAATAATTTTTTTGTTAGTTTTATTATTAACAAGGTAATTATGTATATATCTGAATCTTTCAAACTCTATTCTAAGTGAAAGCCAATTAATAACATTCTGGTAATGTATGAGATGTTTGATATGAAATGATGCATAAATCACATTCTACACTTAAAGGGGAAATCAAATTTTGAATCAAAACATAAATGGGACACTAAGTAGAAGAAGTAAGAACAAGAATAATTAAATGCAATGAAATGTCCAACTCAAGTAAATATGTTTGCCAAAATAAAAAGATGTTTAGTTTTTTTTCCACGAAAGACATCCAAGAATTTTTTATCATTATCGAAATAAAAGATTCTTTCTCCTTTTAATTTTTGTTTTGACTTCACAATCATCCCAAAGTTTAAATAAAATTTGGAATGTTCAATAAAACCCTATTTTATACGTAACCAAAGAAGTTAGGAATTTTCTTTTTCAAACACATTTGGCATCTGATAAAATGGGATTATTACAAAACTAGATGTCCTTGTTGTTCCAAGCCAGAAGGGTCACTATCCCTAAACTAACACTAAACTTCCTTAGAAAAGATAAATTATGTGGAATATATTGTCTTTGTCGGCATTTTAATTAAATAATAAAGCAATCATATATATATATATATATATATATATATATAGTTTTTGGCAAATTCTCAAAACAAACGGCAAGAAATGCGTCTTTTTGGACTGATTTATTAGCTTTTTAGAAAAAAAAATTTAACTTAAAAGTCACGTGTTTATTATTTTTGGTTTTCATCTTTCTTCATTAAATCATCAATGATTTTTATCCTTATTGTACATCAAACAATTTATGGCTACCCTTATTCCTCTCCAATTTAATTTTCACTATTAAATTAAGAAAAAATGAAGTTTTGATTCAATTAGATTTTTATTTTAATTACTTTTTTCCTTGTCGAGTAGGGTTTTTTTATTATGTAAAGTAAGACATTAAGTTAATTGTATTATTATTTCTTTAACGATCCAATTTTTATTGTAAAATTCGTCCATCAATTTATTATATATACTAGTATTTTCATTTGTATTATGTTTGAACTAATTTTGAAATTTAAAATTATCAAATTGAAGCATTAAATTTTCCATTTCTTTTTTTTTTTCCAATTTAGAAATATTAGAGGCGATAATAAGTGGATAAATCGTTTATTTTAATAATTTACCCTATGTTGGGATGTAAGAAAATGCATGAAGTAGAAGGTAAGGGATATAAAGGGGAGAAAAATAAAAGGGGTCAGATTAAAGGGGTGAAATTTCTTATATTTTGTACCACGCAAATCCTTTCAACATAAAAATACAGCATAATGTGACTTTGGAGTTTGGACTATGTCTTGGCCCTATATATCCACCACCCTTTTAAACTCTTTTTTAAAGAGTTAGGTTGGTTTTATTCATCCCAATATTATGAGAACTAACTCAATCAAAAAATCATACAATTAGGGGTGTTTGGGTCGAATAAGAATTGGGCCGGGCTTAAGTAAATACGGGTCAGGTTGGATAAGAGTCTTTTAAACTTAATATGGGCTTTAAATGGGCCGAGCTTTGAGAGACCGACCCGACCCATTTTTATTACTAAAAAAATGAATCCATACTTATTAATTTATAACAATTAAATTATTATTTATAATAATTGAATTGAAAAAATATAATTATCGCATTGACATTGTCATTTACAATATTTAAATTATTTATTTATTATGCTATTTACAAAGGCCCGTTTCCGACCCTTATTAAACCCTTTTATAATTCGCTTCATTTAAAATATAGTAGAACATATTTTCAGCCCGACCCATTTTCGATTCAGCCCTTACAATGCCTTTCTGTGTAGTAGTCATCATTATTTACAAATTTATGGTCCAAGTTCCAACCCGTCTCTTAAAAAACGGTCTTTTTGAGAGACACTCAAGCTTAACTCATTAAAACTTAATTCCTACTTATTACTATATCCTTAATGTTTACTTATATTATCCTTAATGCTTACTTACCATATCTTTAATGTCTACTTATAATATTCTTAATGTCTACTTACACCATCCTTTATGCCTAGTTTTCGTATTCTTGATGATATACTTTATCGTATTGTTAATATCATTAATGTCTACTTACATTATCCTCAAAAGCATACTTTAATATTCTTAATATTTACTTACATTATCCTTAAATGATTACTTAATCCTTATTGTCTATTTATAATATCTTAAATGACTATTTACAATATCTTAATGCCCTCTGAGTAAACGTGCAATACTTATAAGATGTTAAACACCTACTTACATTATCATTAATTAATGCTCATCGATTAACTTACTCACAAAAATTTGTGTTTATGGTCACTTGCTCCTTTAAATTTACAAATTCAATGGTTTGTTCTAATGAGTAAGGTACGTATTATAGAAGAAAATTGGAAAAACATAAGTGAAAACATAAAAAAAATAACAAAATTAATTAAGAATCAAACTTATTCCAAAAGTAAGCGTGAATTTCCCAAACCTGAGGTTTGGGACTGTTCGCAGTTAGTAACTGCGAACAGTTTAAAAAAGACAAAATAGCTGTTCGCACTTACTAACTGCGAACAGCTATTTGACCTAAAAAAAAATTTTTTTTTTTTATTCGTAGTTAGTAAGTGCGAACAACTATTTTGTCTTTTTTGACCTGTTCGCAGTTACTTACTGCAAACAGCCCCAAACCTCAGATTTGGGAAATTCACGCTTACTTTTGGAATAAGTTTGATTCTTAGTTTATTTTGTTATTTTTTTTTAATTTTTTCACTTATGTTTTTCCAATTTTCTATTATAGAATGACGCAGAAAATTTAATCTTCAAGATTTCTTTTTTTTATTTTCAGGCACTCTCCTAAGATATAGTCTCTCTAAAAGATATTGTTTAGGAGGCCTAATTCATTATTAAAATATTTTTTAAGATAAAATGACAAAAAAATAGTTTCCTTCCATAACATACCTTATTTTTTAGGGAAATTATCAATGGTGCCCTTGTAGTTTTGCAAAATTACATTGGTACCCAACTGCATTTCAGTGGTACCCCCAATTATATGGTAATTAAAACCGTGACACTAATGATGTTTTTTCCGTTAACTGTCATTAAATACCAACCATGGTTTGTCTGTGATTCATTTGCTTACCTCTTCGTTTTCCCTCCTAACCCGTACTTGCTTCACTCTGTGTTCATCATCATCTCCCTCCGTTGATCACGCCATTGTTGAAGCTGCATTTTTCTCATTCCTGCTTTCGTTGACGTTTGTAAGTTCCCTGTTCTTTCTTTCCTCATTTTTTTCTTTACATGCAAGATGTTTGGTTGTTTCAGTTATTACTCTAAATTTCAAGTAAAATGTCGCTTTTTTTTATTTTCTCGTCCTAAATGTTTCGATCTTTAGGCTTTGTTGTTGAATTTTGTGGTTTAAAGGTATTCTGAGTCGTTTTTTTAAACGGAAATGCCCTAAAATTTAGGGCTTTTTTGAATTCTGTATTTGTTTGGAATTCTATGATTGATGTCGTTTATGTATATGTTTTTTTATTTTTTTGGTGTTAACAGATTGTAAATGGATGATAGTGTGGTGTTGAAATTTTTGTACAAGGGTACAGAGACAGAAGTTTTTGTTGATGATGTCGACCTAGTTAACATGCTAGACATGATTATTGATTATTGGGATAAGGCTGAGAGGGAGGAACATTTGACCCCTGAACATCCCAGTTTTAGTTATGTATACAAAAAGAAGCATGTTGAACTAGTTGATGATAAAGCATTGCTGGAGATGTTCAGTAGAAATATGGGCAAGGACAGTATTTGCATCCATGTAGGGGATTCTAAATCTAATGCCCTGTTAGATAATGCTAGGAGGCTTAGGGAAACCTTAAAGGAGAATGCACAGAAGAAAGAGGTGAGATCCAATGAAATCCCTGCACAACTTGTTGATGAAGATGATGATGATGTTGTTTTGATAATTCCAACCCCAAGTCAACCTTTTGAGGAGCCGCCTGTGGTGAGTGTTGAGGATGATGTGGACCCCATTCAAACTCCTGTTATACCTGAGAAAAAACCTGTTGATGATGTGCCCTGTGAGGAGGAACCTGTACTTGAAAAGGAACATGCTGTTGAAGATGATATGGATCTTGATAGTGATACTGTGTCTTTGGTTCATAGTGATAAAGAGGCTGAGGTAGAGGATGTTGATGCAGATAATTTTGATCCATTTGAAGGACCAATTTGGGATGATGACTGTGATGACTTTGATAATTATTTGACTAAGTTGTATAAGAATGGGGAGTTGTACAAGGACAAAGGTTTTGGGAATATTGTCATTAAGGAGTGGCAATTGTTTAAAGATAAGCAACATTTGAGGGATGTTATTAGGGATTATTGCATACAATCTGGTTTTTCAGTGATTGTTGATAAAGCAGATAGAGTTAGATACACAATTAGTTGTAGTGAAGCAAAATGTGAGTTGCGGTTGCATGCTTCTAGGCTGCCTGATGGTGTCACATGGGCTATCAAGAAAATTCAAAATGCTGAACACACATGCTTGGGGTTAGAGACCAAAAACCCTATGGTAACAGTGAAGTGGGCATGCATGCCTTACTTGAGGACATAAGGGCTAATAATGATATACCAGGTAAGGCCTTGAATGAGCTCTTGTGGTCCAGATATGGTGTTGAGATGCCACAACCAAGCTTGTATAGGGTGAGGAACTTGGCCTTGAGTATCATTCATGGTGGCCATGATACATCATACAGCGCATTGCCATCTTACTGTGATGTTATGGATGAACAATACTTAACTTCTGACTTCTTATGGATGAACAATACATTAATCCTATTTTCATGTGAGGATGAAGAGAGTTGGAAGTTTTTCATTTGGCATCTTAAGCATGTACTGGAACCAAGTAAAAGAGGCGACAATTGGTGCATAATATCTGACAGACAGAAGGTAACAATACTTATTATTGTTTAGTTCATTGATTATGCATAATCTATTAAACCTAATATCTTGTTTTCATATGCAGGGAATTAAGAAGGCTCTAACTGATTTGTGGTCTAAGGTGCAAAGAAGGTATTGTTGCAGACACCTTAGTGCCAACTGGAAGAAGTCTTTTCATGGGCCTAAGTTATGGCAATTGTATTGGCTAGCATGTGGGGCCTTCTCACCCTTCACATTTGCAAAGGCCATGACTGAGATTGAAAAAAACAACCCTGCTGCAAGGATATGGCTTGCTAATTTGGGTCCACAGGAGAGATGGACAAAACATAGATTTGACCCTGAATTGAAGTGTGATGTTAACACAACAAATTTTGTGGAAAGCTTTAATGCCACCCTAGGAACTGACAGGTGCAAGCCAGTGTTAAGTTTGTTAGAGGGAATTAGGAGAGTAACAATGGTTAGGTTAGCAACAAGGAGGCAAAAGTGTGAAGAATGGGAGAGGCTGTGTCCAAATATTGCTAAGAGAGTTCAAGTATTGTGCAATGAGAGTAGGTCTTGCAGGGCTTTCATGTCTAGTCCAGGTGAGTATGAGGTGGTGGAGGGCAAATCAACTGTGGCTGTCAGTTTAAACCAACGCACATGCCATTGCAATGTCTGGCAACTCACTGGGATACCATGTAGGCATGCAATGAGAGCGATACTTCATGAAGGTCTTGATCCACAATCCTTGGTTGATGATTGGTATTCAGTAGAGAAATATAAGTTGACCTATCATCACAGCATTAAACCTATCCCTGATCAGGGTAAGTGGCCAGCAACTGAACACCCTGCAATACTACCTCCTGTGCTGAAAAGAGGTGTTGGTAGGCCTTGTAGGAATCGAAAGAGAGGTGATGATGAAGAGAGGAAGGCAAAGAGGAGCAAGACAATTAAATGTGGGAAGTGTGGGGATTTTGGTCACAACAAGTCCAGCTGCAAGGGAGGGGCAACAAAAAAACAGAAGGCAGCAGCAGCAAAGACTAATGATTCTTCAAGTTTGAAGTGCAAGGGAAAGAGCAAAGCAAAATGATTAGTATTTGTGTAATGTAATTACTTAACTTCTGACTTCTTATGGATGAACAATACATTAATCCTATTTTGTATACCTAATTGATGAATAGTTGATTAATCCTCTTTTTGTATAACTAATGGATGATTATGGATGCAAATTATGTATGAATGTATTTCAGATTGTATTAATTATGTATGATGTTGGATGAACAGCAGCAACTTCGAATTGCAAATTGATCTAATTCCAATTTTTTCATAATGAACAATACAACATTACTTTTACAAGGCAAGAACCAACACAATACCTAAACTTACATATAAGGAAACCAATACAACGCTTACAATCTTACTTTACAATCGCAAGAAAGACCAATAATAGGTATAACATTACAACAAATTTCATGAAAACCAGAACCTTAAGTAAGCTATCAACCTTCTTGGACAGCCCTTCAACAGTTGCTTTCAGTTCATTAAATTGTTCGCCATTCGACATTAGAGGTGCAGCACCTTCTCCCTCTGCAGGTGTAGGTTCATCAATGTTTTCCTTCAAATCAGCATCAAAACCCCATTCAAATGCTTGGCACGACATACATTTGTAGTATATTCTTCCCAGATTGTTAATTGAACCCGAAACCCTAATATCATAGAATTTTGTTGGGTCACAGTTACACTTCTTCAACCTTACCCAGCTATCACCAACTTCAATGGAATTAACGTTACGGCTTCCATGTCGTCTTTTGATATTACCCGAATACACCTTACCGCAGACTGATGAGATCCTTGAAGAAGCAGCCATGGAAGCAGAGAAGGAAGAGGAGATGGAAAAGAGAAGAAGAAGATCGTGTGTTTGAATGGATGCTGGGTATTTAAACAATTACAAACTAACCATGGTTAAGTTAATTTCAAAAGTTAACGACATTTAACGGAAACAACATCATTAATGTCACGGTTGTAATTACCAAAAAATTAGGGGGTACCATTGTAATTTTTCAAAACTACAAGGGCACCATTGATAATTTCCCTATTTTTTAAAATAACTCCCTTCTTCTCAAAATTAAAAGATTTGAAGTTTGAATTTAATAATTTTACATCTCAAAATAAATCCAAAAAACAACACAAATGAAATCACATGTATAATATTTTTTAATGTCAAGTTGGAGTTTATTGTATGTCAAGTACGAGTTTAGAGTATGTCAAGTAGGTGTTTAGAGTATGACAAGTAAGGGTTTAAGGTATATTAAGTAGGAGTTTATGGTATGTCAAATAGGTGTATAAGATACGTCAAGTAGGGGTTTATGGTATGTCAACTACGAGTGGCCTTTAGGATATGTCAAGTAGGGATTTAAGATAGATCAAGTAGGGCCAAGACTTTGAGTTTGATTCCAGTCATCCCATCCCCTAGCCCTCCCTTTCCCTCAGCCTACCTTGTACCCAAAAAAAAAATTTTGTGTAGATTGACTTGAACTTAACTTTGCTAAGTGCACCGTACAAGATCATTATGTATGTTCGAACCATTTTAGAGTCTTCTTTTATCCACTTTAAACTTGATCCTCATAAAAAACATTTCTCCATGAACATGTGAAACACTTTTATTCACTTGTAATTTGGTTATCGTAATGTTAAAATATCAGTTAAAAATATAAAATATCCCTTAATACGGCCTAAAATCTTTACAATTGATGTTATGCGATTTAATCTTGTTTTTGCACTATTCTTTTTCATAATGCTATGTAAAATGCTCAAGGCTTTGTTTTAAGTGTGCGTATTTGATGTTAATATTTTTCTTCCTCTATAGGTAAATGCTGCTGATAATTGCATAATCCAAGAACAGCTAAACCAGAAGGTAAATAGGCAACACGCACCATTGTGCCAACTGAATGCGTGTTTATTAAACCAAACAACGAGAAGTGTACATGGAGAACGAATTCGATAATATGTGGATGTCTCGAAAAATTTGGGGTTCTGTACAAAATTTTAATTTTGCCTTATTATAGTAAATATATTCATTTTATTAATAAATTTAACATATTTTTTTTTATTACTTTTTTATCAGGAAACAAAAGTGATCCTATGCGATCGATCACCTGGCACATCCTCCAATATGCCTATGTATGTGAGTTTTAGTGTCAAAGTTTAAAAAATAACAGGGTGCAGACGCGGAAGTATCTTTGAGTCTGCTAGAGAGAGCCCAAGAACCGAGATTTGGTGAAAGATCGAAAAAAATAAATTTATTATTAATAAAAAAAATTTAAAATAAGTTTTGGTAAATTTTAATTCCTAAAATAAGTGTCTCTATATCTAAACTGAGGCCATGTATGTTCGCTGTTAATAACGGTGAACAAATAAATTGGTCAAAAAAGTCAAAATTTTTTATTCGCTGTTATTAACAGCGAACAAAAGGAAGACAGTGTCATAACGTTGAAAGGGACAAAAAAAATAAAAACAAGTTTGTTCTCTTTGTTTGTTGTTAGTAATAACGAATATATCTCAACTTTTCTTATTTTGAGAATTTTTTTGATAATAACCTTATTTTTTTTTTTTCAAATTTCCAGAATTGGTGACCTACATAGATTTGTTTTCAAATGTAAAAGAGCTTGCGGAGGAAGTTGTCAATTGAAGTTGTGTGTATTGTGGACAGTGGTTAGTAATTAGTATCAGGGTTTTTTTTTTTTAACAAATTTGTTGTGTTATTGATGCCCTGATTTTGTTGTAATTAATTCCAATTAAGTTCTGTTTTGGGTTAATCTCATGTTTAGTGAATGAGTCGATTAGAAAGTAGAAACAATGCTCATTGCTTTAACAGGGATAACTTAATGACTGTCCGTTTGATAATCAGTATTAAATAGTGGGAATGGCAATGAAAAATCTGTGTAATTTTGATTGGAATATCTCTTGACAAGTCTAATGGTCATTCTTATTCTCCTTCAACAATCTCATTTTATTTACAAAATTTATTCCAATGTATTACCATTTGAACATGGATGTTAGGTGGTAATGAAAAATTATACAAAAAGAATTTTTTATGATCAAACTTTCATTACTATGAAAATGTAATGGTGGATGTCATGAAAATTTACACTAGAGAATATTTTTCCACTCATTCTTGTAGTCGTCTTGGGTTAAGTAGATGATCGTGAACTAAACTCTCACTACTAGATAAAAGACTTGTTGCAACGGTTAAGGACCGTTGCTGTAGGGCTAAAAAGCGTTGCTAAAACCTTTTTGCAACGGTTTCAAACCGTCGTATTTGCTGCCGTTGCCAAAAGTCTTTTGCAACGGCTTCTTGCATCTTTTGCAACGCTAGCAGTTGTCTGTTGCCAAAGATACAATCTTTTGGCAACAGTTTCTCTTGGACGCACAATACCGTTGCAAAAAGTCTTTAATGGAAAAGCTAAGCAAATGATAATTTTAATAATTGATAGCATAAGATGTAATTAGAAATTTGATTACAAATATTATAGTTAAGAAATTTACACGATTAACTTGTTATATCAAAAACTAATTAAGGATCAATTCTTCCATAACCTAGTGCAACCAAATATTCACGTCTAAAAAGTATCGAACAAAACAAGTTCACAAAATATTTCCAAAAGCCACACAAAATTCTAAATATGTTCTTTTACGGCTCAATTTCATCATCATTTTCCACCTCCTTGTCATCAGCTGCTTCACCATTTTCCTATGTTAAAAAAAAAATCAATAATCAACCAAAATGAACTGAATTAAGAAAGCATTTAAAAAAGAGACAAATATGATACAGGAGCTTTCAGGTCAACTATATCCTAAATGAAAGAATGAGATTAGAGAGAATATAATAGATGAATAAGAAGGGAGAAACAAAGTGATTAGAGAGAAACAGAGAGAATAGAGAAAAGAAGCACAAAAAGCAGAAACATAAACTTACCAGATAGTTGTTCGATTGTGCTCCTGTAGAGTTATACTCATTGGATTCGATGTATAGAGGATTACCATTGCTTCCACTCCTTGACATTGAAGGAAGCACAATCTTCACACCAGGGTTAGCTTCAAGTAGCTTTTGAAGATCAGGGTTAGCTTACAACACTTGATCCATAACTTGTGATTGCATGATTTGTAAGTACGCTTCAGGAAAGATGTAGCTTGAGCTTTTGCCTCCGTTCTTCAAAACAGTATTGGTAACACCTTTGCCAAATGTTTGCACACGCCCGCTATGCTCTGGTTTCTTGATCACGTCGCCATAAGGATCTTTATGGTTAGATCCTTCACCTTGTTGAGATTGTATTGCCTTCATTTGCTCCTATCAATGTGTGAAAAGTTATGTTAAATGAAACGGAGGAAGTAATAGATATACAACTAATCTGAATTAATTTGACACCATGGATCTATACAAAATTTGTCAGATTGGAACCCATCATCATAGCTAATACTTGATCTTACCACGAAATCGTATAGCAAAAACCATATACTTTCTCATGATACAGCAGAAAAAAGAAATTAAATTTTCAGATCAGCACCCCTTGATCTAGTGCTAATGATAACTACTTCCATTCATGATAAACTAATATATATTCACGTCGCCATAAACTAATATACATTAAGCTAGAGTACCATAAGCAGTTTTGAAACAACAATGCCTACCCCAAGTGAAACTATCAATTCAGAAGTATGGTTTCAGGAAAAAGAGATTGTATTGTAATTTGTAAAGAAAGTAAAATACGTACAATATTTGCTTCTATTTCATCAAAGCTTATTTTGTATGACTTCCCGGGCTTCCTTTTCCTTGATTCGATGTACACCTTTGCTTTTGACGGATCTTCTTTTTTTGGATCTTGTTGTTTCTATTGACAATTTAAATGAATGATTAGTTTAGAAATAATGTCTAAAGTATGTGAAAAAAAAGGTTTTATCTTATGCATATGGTTACCAGTTGTTCACGAGTGTATGCATATGATGTTGGCCCCATGGTGTGCATGTCACTCGCTAATTGTCGATTGCAACGATTTCTTTCACTTTCAAACTATTGGAATTTAGAATAAAAAAAAATTGAAGTCAATATGTTAACATAACAAACTTGAACAGTAAATATTTGTGAGCAATTACTCTTCGACACTTACTTGAGTTCCCTCATCATCCCAATAGTGCAAGAGTTGTTTAAATTGGCTTTCAGGAATTGTATTTGGACGATGCTTCCACCTTTCTTCGTAAGTTGCATATAGGTAGTAGTATAATGCCTTACTCCTACATTTCCAACCTTTCCACTGACAACCAATAGTTTCTAATGCCCAATCCTTTCCTTTAGGTGAAACCAAGTACTTCCTCTGCATGCAAAGTTTTGCAGGTTATATGAGAAAGAAGCTAAAATATGAGAGTTTAATCAGGCTCATTTTGGATACTTAATTGCACTTACTTGCACATAATCCCAGACTTCATCCTTTGCATTCTGTGGTACACTTGGCCAATCGCAATAGTTAAGCGGTAAATACTCCGAGCTCCTAGCCAACGTCCCTAAGAAGAGACTATATTCACTGACATGTTTTTTTGTAGGACCGATTGGCTGCCCATAACAATTTAGGATGATCGGAGGTCGCTCATTCATTGTTCGTTTATGAACATGAGTCAAAAGTGTGGGACCTCGGCCCGTCTTCTTTGGAGCTGCACACAATATGCAAGCAAAGATAATATGTGATATTGAAATATATATAGAAATGAAAATAAATAATTACAAAATTTTGTGAGGTTGCGTTTTAAACCAGAGTTTTCAGCAGTTGTGTTTTTTCCTGGAGGTTCTACTTCAAGGACTTTGTTGGCTTCATTTCCATGGACTTCATTTACAGCATTTCCATGGACTTCGTTTACAAATGCATTCTCATTGCCTTCATTCTCATTGGCTTCAATCGCTACCCTACTTGCTGCAATCTCGATGCCTTCATTCTCATTGCCATCAGTTGCTGGCTGACTTGTTGCGTTTTTTTGTGTTCTACGGAGATTGAGAAAAGAAGACATGGTGCCTGGAGAACAATACATGGTTTGCATTCTTTTCTGTTGCATCTTCTTGTGTGACTACTTTTGCAATGAAGTTTACAGCTCTTTATGCAGCTCACTATGCCCATTTTTCTTCTGAGTAGGCTGCTGATCATGGTTGTTTTGCTGCTTATTAGGCTGCTGATCATGCCTATTTCTTTGCTTAGTCCCCTTGTTGGTTACAAGATTACACAAAAACACCAAGCAGCAGGAAAAAAATAAACATCAGCAACATCAAAATAAACAGCAGCGGTAACAAATAAATCAAAATAAAGTTAATAGAGACCTTGGTGACAAAGGGAACCTTCTACTGCTCTTTTTGTGGTTCTGGTTGTGGATGTTCTTTTAGGAGGTAATCAGTCATACATCTTCTCTTTGATGATCAACCATCTTTTGTGATTTTTAAAATTGGTACCTATATAACAATGAAAAAAGCAGTATACTTTATAATAAAAAAGCAGTACCTATATAACAATTAACCTTTACTTTATAATTACCTTTGAACTAGTTACATCTTCATCATCTTCAACCTCGTCGTTCGGAATGTATTCTTCATCGTCACTACCAAAGCCTTCAACTCTAGCATTTGCAACGTACATGTTTGTGTTAGCTTCAAGTAACTTTTGTGCTAACTTCCCATATCCTTTAGCTTTCATACATTCATAATTTTCCTTCATTGTTTCAAGCCTTTTCATCTCATATTTAGTCACCACTGGTGCTTTTGCATGAAATTTGTTGCTACTCTTTTTCATCTGTCAATCATAGCACAAAATTAGTACAACCATCAAATAGATCCAAAGGATGCAGAGCATAATGCCAACCAGCACTAGTAGGTAATTCAACATAAAAAACTTGACGCGCTTGAGATGCCAAGATAAAGGGTTCTCCATTGCAAATTGTTCTATTTTTATTAACCATAGTTAGTTGGCCATCATCAGTCATTTTCAAATGATACCAAACACATTTAAACAAGACAACATCAATATACCCATGATAAGATATCTCAATTATTTCTTCTATACACCCATAATACATGACATCTCCATAAATTGGATTATTATCCTTCCTACTAGCAAAACTGTCGGTCAAAGCACTTAGAAAAACACCACTATTCTGCGTGACAAGGTTTCTCTCTCGTTTCATGGTATAAAACCTATACCCATTCACAAAGTACCCACTGTACTTTTTAGCCACAAATGAAGGTCCCATAGATAACCATTTGACATGCTCTGGCACTTCTTGTCCTTGGTGTAGCTTTAATGCAATTGTCTCTTAAACCAGTCTTTGAAATCTTTGCTATGGCTTTGGGCAGTATCCCATTTTCTTTTCCTTTGACTACTAACTACTTCCTTGTGCTCACTACAATACAAAATAAAAATTAAAACAATTATGAATTTATCCCTTTAGATATAATATATGTGAAATTAACTTACTTAATGTATCTCTCAACTTCCTTACAATTACAATTGAATAAGACATATTGATGTGCTTGGCTCCAGGAATTGTGATCAGTCATAAATCCACCTCCTTCCTTCTTTGAAGTCTTCCCTCTCCCCTTAATAGGATAGCCAAGCTTAGGGAGATATTCTTGTGGGGTGCTAGGTTGATTGGGATGATCAATGGGACCTTTAGATTTCCCTTTTGATTTACTCAAATATCGAACCACAAACCTTGCACATTCTTTAGCCAAGAATCTTTCTACCATTGAAGCTTCTGGATGACCCTTGTTTTTTACATCTGACTTTAATTCCCGAAGATACCTCTCAATTGCATACATGCATCTTAATGAAACTGGTCCACCAAGTTTGATTTCTTCTACTAGGTGAACCGGTAAATGGACCATTATGTCAAAAAATGCCGGTGGGAAAATCCCCTCAAATTGACAGAGAGTTTCGACTATCTCAGATTGGAGATTGTCGAGATCTTTGGGATCAATAGATTTTTTCCATATGCCTTTGAAAAAGTTTGACATCCTAATTATTGGAGTTGCAACATGTGCCCTTAGGGTTGTCTTTGCGGCAATAAGCAGCAAATAATGCATCATAAAATGTGCATCATGGCTCTTATATCCGATGATTTTCTTTTCATCAACTTGAACACATCGAGAAATATTAGAGGCATAACCTTGTGGTAGCTTTGCATTTTTTATGGTTTGGCAAAACAATTTCTTTTCATCATCATTCATCCAAAACATAGATGTCGGAAACTCTTCACTTCCATCTTCTAATTCTTGAACCTCAAGCTCCGGCACCCATCGAAGGTCTTTCTCCTCTCGCAGGTATTTCAAATCCCGACGAGCAGATTTATGGTCTTTTGATTTTCCAAGAATGCCTAACAATGTCCCAATGACATTATCAAACATATTCTTTTCAATATGCATGACATCTAAACTATGGCGAAGATCGCAATTTTTCCAGTAAGGTAACTTGAAAAAAATGGGAATCTTCCTCCATGGATTGGGATCATCAGTATCTTGTCTCACTTTTGGCTTCCTTTTTCCAAATTCATTTGGAAAATCACGTGTTAGCTCCTCAACCTCACTTCCGGTCAAACGAACCAGTTCATTTCTTGTCTCAATATGCCCATTGAAGTTCCTCTTATTATACCGCCACGGGTGGTCTGAATCCAACCATTTGCGATGACACATATAGCAATACTTGTGACTATATTTCAAGTACATAGAATCTATCTCATAATGACAACAAGGGCAAGCAAATTTTCCTTTCGTACTCCAGCCCGAACACATTGCATAACCCGGAAAATCACTAATGGTACCCACCAAAGCTACTTGCATGTCAAACCTTGTATTGGTTGAAGCATCATATGTTTCTAGGCCAAACTCCCACAAATTGATGAGGTCTTTGATAAGTGGTTGTAAATAGACATCAATGGCATTTCCAGGAGACAAAGGTCCAGGTATAAGTAATGAAAGCATTAAAAACTCGGACTTTGTTGCCAACCATCCATGGAGGCAAGTTGTAATTGATCAAAATGACTGGCCAAGTACTGTGCACAATGCTCATTGTGTTAAAAGGATTAAAACCATCAGTGGCTAATGCAAGACTCACATTACGAGGTTCCTTGGAGAAGCTTTCATATATTTTGTCAAAGTTGATCCAAGCTTGACCATTGGCTGGATGTTGCAAAAGCCCATCCTTCTCTCCTGCAGTTTTATGCCATGTCATAAAACTTGCTGTTTCGGCACACATGTACAACCTTTGCAACCTCTTCTTGATTGGGAAGTACCTTAGAACTTTAGATGGAATTCTACGAGTTTTTTCATTAGGATTGTCATCTTCATCATTATCCTTCGATTTCCACCTTGAAGTTCCACAGACATGACAACTGGTTGCGTTTGCATGCTCCGCCTAATATAACATGCAATCATTAGGGCAAGCGTCTATCCTTTTGTAGTCCAACCCCAACAACTTTAAAATTTTCTTCGCTTCGTGCATAGATGTGGGCAATATTGCATCATAGGGGAGAACTTCCTTGAAGAAATTTAGTAAACCAGCAGTTGCAACATCAGACAACTTATGGTCACACTTGTAAATGTAGAGGCGAATTGTGAAGGCAAGTCTAGACATTTTTTTGCAACCCAGATACAACTCTTGTTCGCCTTCCTCTATTAGGCGAAAAAACTTCTTCGCCTCTTCATTTGGCCCTTCTCTCAAAGCATCACTCAACAACTCTTGTATACGATCATTAATGTTTGATGGTTCATCGTGTTGAGGATCCTCAACTTCTCTTTCAGGGCTCATCCCTCCTAGATGAAAGGTTTCATCGTTTCTTGGCACAAAGCCATTGCAAATAATATGATCTCTTACGTCATTTCTACCATACCAATATCGATGATGGCAATTAGAACATGGGCAACTAATCTGGTTCCCTTGGGACCTTATAGCAAAGGCTTTCTCAATGTATTCATCCGTTCCTTGTTCATATACATGACTCCATCTAGGAAATTCCCACCAACCTTTACTTCCCTTATCCATCTCCTAAAAATATATCAGAACTATAAAAATTCAATAATTAAGATAGTGTATATACACAACTAACTAACAATACCTAAACTATAGAATCGATGATCGATAAACTTGCTTACTATAAGACTACGCATTCGTCTTCCTAATCAAAAAGCAAAAGACAAAAGATAAATTTTCAACATTTATTTAAATACCAACAAGGATAACGTCAGCAACAGATTTCAAACTCAATTTTCTTAGCCAGAACATTTGAGCAGTAACTGAGTTAGACTAACATTTGATTTGCAATCACTCAATTTAAACCAATCCGAAATTTGGAAATATCCTTAGCAATTCGCAAGAGAATAGAAAAAAGATCATCACAACAACAAACACCCGCGCAATCAAATCAAAAATCCTGAATATGAAACAACTTCGACCCACTGTTATTTCAGTTGTGCAATTGATAAAATAAAGTTAAATTAGTATTCAGCTGAATGATCTCTAAATAAATTACCCCTAAAATGCACAGAAATCATGCAAGATTCTTACTTCCAACAATCATTAAACCTCAAAGCTTCACTAATCATCGCATTAGATTAAGTTTATAAGATACAAAACCAACAAAACTCTTAATAAATTACAACATCAAACCCTAAAGACGTAAATTACGGCTAAGTGAAACCAACAATCACAAAAAACTACTCAACAATTCAACAAAAATCAAAATTGTAAGAAAAAAAATCAAAATTAGGGTTTATTACCCTCAAATCCGACTGTGAGGAGAGGGGAGGAATACGCGGTGGCCGGTGGCTGTCGGCAGGCAGTGAGGGCGCCTGTGGGCTGTGGGCGGTGTGGCTGAGAATGGGGCAGGGGAGGTATTGGGAGTCTGGGAATTGCGTGAGCGTGAGGGAGAAGGAGAAGTGGAGAACCGAGAACAGATCAGAAGGAATGAAGGTGAACTGCGTGCGTGAGAAGTTTTAGATACTGAGGCAGTGAGGGTTTTTAAAAATGGAAAATTAAGAAAATGATATTATAAATAGTTTTGGAGGGAAAAAATTGCATAACAAATTTGACACATGCATAAGTTCTTGCAACGGGTGTAAGATAACCGTTGCCTTTTCTAATCTTTTGCAACGGTTAACTTGAAACTGTTGCCTTTTCTTATCTATTGCAACGTTTTCATTGTACCCGTTGCTAAAGCTGTTGCTATAAAATAAACCGTTGCCAAAGGGTGTTGCCTATGCTCTTTTATCTAGTAGTGTCTTTTCAATGAAATATTTGAAACAAAGCATCACCTCCAAAATATTTAAATAGATGATGGTTCATAATCCAAGTTAAATATAATGTCGCCAATCAATACATATATAAAACAACATAATAATTTTAGAGGCTTGGTATCAAATAGGTAGCATTTAATTTCTTTGTGATATTATATGGTAAATTAAACATAAAAAAAATGAAATTATTGAATTCAATTATGATAATAATAAATTGAAGGTATATATAGGTCTAATTAAAAAATTGAAATTCATCTAACCTAATTACAATTAGAATATCAGATTTAACAACATAATTAAACAATAGACATAGTTTTAGTTAATCATGTATAAGTTGTTAAATAAACTTTAGTTTTCATAGATAACATAATTTAATTGTTTCATATGTGATCTGCTTGACGGTGATTAAAATATAAATGTATATATTTTGGTATAACGTACTTAGTGAATTTATTGTTGTTTTGGGTTAGATTCGTTAAATCAATATAATCATTAAAAATGAAAAGGATAAAAAGTAATTATCTAAGGTCATGATCAAGTCAAAAACACTTAATTGTAAAAGTAATTATCTTATATTGAAAATATACTATATCATAAATCTGTAAAATGTTTTTAATTTATAACATAGTATCCTCTTATATATATATATACATACATATATATATATATATATACATATATATATATATACATACATATATATATATATATACATATATATATATATACATATATATATATATACATACATATATATATATATATACATATATATATATACATATATATATATATACATATATATATATATATATATACATACATATATATATATATACATATATATACATATATATATATATATATATATATACATATATATATATATATATATATGTATATATATATATATATATATATATATATATATATATGTATATATATATATATATATATATATATATATACATATATATATATATATATACATATATATATATATGTATATATATATATATATACATATATATATATATATACATACATATATATATATATATATATATATATATATATATATATATATATATATACATATATATATATATATATATATATATATATATATATATATACATATATATATATATATATATATACATATATATATACATATATATATATATATACATATATATATATATATATACATATATATATATATACATATATATATATATATATATATATATATATATATATATACATATATATATACATATATATATATATATATATATATATATATATATATATATATATATATACATATATATATACATATACATATATATATATATATATATATATATATATATATATATATATATATATATATATATATACTTATATATATATATATATATATATATATATATATATATATACATATATATATATATATATATACATATATATATATATATATATATACATATATATATATATATATATATATATATATATATATATATATATATATATATATATATATAATCAAATAAGAAGGATACTTAAAATAAGAAGAAAAAGAATAAGGATAATTGATAGTCACTATATATAGAAAAAAGAATACTATGTTATAAATTAATAACATTTTTCAGATTTATGACATAGTATCTTTTTCAGTACACATAGTAACTTTTTCAATTAATTGTTTTTGACTTGATCGTGATCTTTGTAGAATGTTTTTTATCATTTTTATTTTAAACACCCTTCTTATTAGATCTCTGCATTATATTTTTGTAATTAACTTAAATAAAAAAATAAACTCTAAAAACACTTACGAAAAATTATTCAAATTTCAGTTTCATTCTTATTAATGAGACACCAACAACGTAAAGGAAACCCCCCAAACTCCACCAACAATGTGCAAAACATTTATTAAAAAAGAACAACAAAAAATAAGGATGACGTACACAACTAATAACATTATAGGGCTGATGTAATAAAAGAAAAAGCAAAAATCATGAAGACTGATGAGTGATGACAATTAATAATAAAACTAACAAAACCTATCTGATTCAAGTTGCAACCAATCAAGCCCTGATTTTAACTCAAATTCTTCGGTAATAGTTTGAAAATGAGTCATAAGTTCATAACACTTATGATTGCCTTTAAAAGGCCTATGATAAAATCTTTTCATTAATTGCTTTAATAATAATTGATTCTTTATTACTTGATTAGTTTTCTGTAAAATAGTATATTTGTGCTTGCGGTAATTAAAACATTAATCAAATAGGTATAAAAATGGATTTATAGGCCCCTCTGATAATAGGGCTTTGTGCGGTAAGCTATTTTGCAATGCTAAACGACGGCCATGCCTCCTAATTGTTTTTAGGTGTTTCTTCAGCGTAAAGTAATTATGTGAGTAATGGTTTGCGGTCTAAATAGTTGTAGCTATGGGAAACTGTAACTGTACAATTTTGTTAGAGGTTTGGATGTCTAATTAGTTGTGTAAACTAAAATTTTTCGGTAAAAGAAGCAATTATGATTCGTGGTAGTTGATATAATATAACTTATTGACAAAAATGTAGAGAACAATAAAAATCTTAAATCGCTACTTTTGATTTTAGAACGCTATAAGTTGTAACATTTTAAAAAGAACTATTTTATATCTATAGCAGCTTAAGTTAATTAAACTACTACTTTACTGAATAACAATTTTTTTAGAAGTTGCACCCCATAAAACCCTATTTTTACTTTGATAATCTTGTAAGATACTATTACTATGCTTTATTTTTGTTTAAAACAACCTATTCGACTATTTTGGATGCAATTAAAAGAAAAAAAAATAAGTGACAAAAAACGAGGTTGTTAACTCATATTTTAGACTAAGATGTGACAGACCTATTGAATTTGACCAAATCTGGTAACCGATAGGACCCGACCTAACTGAGACCCGATTGATCCAATTCTTTTTTTGTGAATTTTTGATTTTTACATAAATATTAATTAATTTTTTCTTTTTGTGTACCTGATGCTATTAGTTCGTTAATTTTCATTATTTCAGTTTAATATTGCAAACTTATGATTGAAAAGTTATTTTAGATCCAATATAATAGAAAAAACTATTGTTTTAAATTTTAACGAAACGGATTACCTGTTATTTTTTAGCTATATTATATAGCAATGAGAATTTAAAAAGTAGATCTAAAACCCGATAAACCTGAAACCAACTAAATAGTAATTTTTTAGTATGTTATAAGAAAAAAAATAGTTTTATGCAGTTTTTGTTTGTCATTTATAAAATAAATTTTACATGAATGAAAATTATTGAATTTATTTATGTTAATAAGTTGAAAGCATAGGTCTAATAAAAACATGAATATTATTAAATTAACAAATTTAACCAACGTAATCAAATAGAGATAATTTTATATTAATCACGTGTTTAATTTGTTAAATTTATTACTTTCCATTATAAGAATTATATCATTGTTTCAGATATGATCTTTTTGTCGGTGATCAAAATATATGTATTTTAGTATATCTGACTTAACAAATTTATTTTTCGTTAAGACTTATTGCAAGTTCATTAAATTATTATAGTTTGTTAAGTTTGTTAAAACTAATTGCAAGTTCGTTAAATAATTATAGTTGCAAATATTTTTGTAATTAGCTTAAGTAAAAAAATAAATTACAAAACAACATATGAAAATTATACATTCTCATCATAATGATTCTCATAAAGCACAAGCCAACAACCAAAATTCATATCATAAAATGAGATAGCATGCACATACATTGAAATTTGAAATTAAAACTCTCAAATTCACTAACATGTAAAAATATTTTCTTGAAAAAGAAGGATGACGATGATAATGACACAACTAAGAACATTAAAGGGCTGATGTAATAAAAGAAAAGGCAAAATCATGAAGATTCATAACAATTAATAATAAAACTAATAAAACCTCTCTGATTCAACCGATCGGAGCCCTGATTTCTACACTAAATCTTCACCACTAATAGTTTGAAAATGAGCCACAACATTTTCATGCTTGCCCTCTTTTTTGTTCCGCGTAAAGTAATTGTGTGCGTATTTAGCTATTAGCGATCTAAATAGTTGTAGTTATGAAAAGTTGTAATTGCATAATTTTAGTAGTTAGAAATTTAAATGTCTAAATAGTTGTGTAAATTAAAAAAAAAAATCTATAACCCATTGAATCAAACCTGACAAACCTGAAACCAACCGAACCGATCGATCGATTTGACAGTTATAAATCTAACTTAGTTATTCCTATAAAAATGTAAATAATTTTCTAAATTTTTTTTTTAGTTTGTTACAATTAAAAATAGTTTAATATAGTTTTTCTTTATCATTTATAAAATAAATTTTACATGAGCGTGAAATTATTATAGAATTCAATTATATGATAATTAATTGAAGGTATATGTCTAACAAAAACATGAACTTCATCTTACTATTAAAAAATTTAAGCAACTTTATTAATTAAAAAGAGTTTTACATTAATCACGTGTTTAATTTGTTAAATTAATATTAATCACGTGTTTGATTTGTTAAAAAGAGTTATATTTATCGCATGTTCAATTTGTTAAATTTATTAGTTTCCATTAAAAGAATATAATTGATTCCAGTATGATCTTCTTGTCGGTGATTAAAATATATGTATTTTAGTATATCTAAGTAAACGAATTTATTATTATTGTTAGCTAGATTCGTTATATTAATTTGTTATAATTCGTTAAGACATATTGCAAGTTCGTTAAAATCGTTTTAGTTTGTTATGTTCGTTAAAACATATTCTAAATTCGTTAAATCATTAGTTGTTTGAAAAGTTGTACCCCAGCAATAATTTTTTTTGTATTAGCTTAAATAAAAAAACAAATTCCAAAACAATTTATGAAATCATTAACCACAAACAAAAACCAAATTCTATTTCATAAGATGGGATATCACATACATTGAAAATAAAACTCTCAAATTCACTAACATGTAGCAATATTTATTGAAAATGAAAAATAAAAATGCACGACGATGACGATGATTATGACTATGACTATGACACTGACACTGATATGACTAAGAACATTATAGGGATGATGCAATAAAATAAAAGGCAAAATAAAAAAAATAATATTTTATAATAAAAGCAACAAAAGCTATCTGATTACAGCAATCAGAGCCCTAATTTTAACTCAAGTTCCTCATCTGTAAGAGTTTGAAAATGAGTCACAACATTTTCAAGTTTTCCTCCAGTTGCTTCTAGAAGGAGGCTAGCATTTCCTCCACAAAGATCCAAACCCATTTTGTATTCCTTGAACCAAATGTACCTACGGGTGGGTCCGGTAGGAATGGATGGTGGATACGATTGTGTTTGACCTGGCGAGTTATTACCTTCTTCAAATCCCGGTAGCCCTAGGGTTAGATCCAGCGAAACCCTAGGGTTAGGGAGTGGAGGTTTTTTGTATCGTCTTTTCGCGGATGGTTCACCTTCCTCCCCCTCTTTAAAACCTAGATCACGTATACCCTTATGATTTTTTTCAATTTGTTGAGTCACCGAAGGATGCTTACCCTTACCCTTACCCTTACCCTTACCCTTAGAATTAGGGTTCTCAATTTGTTGAGATTCTAAAGGATTCTCATCACCCTTACCCTTAGCATTAGGGTTATTCTCAATTTGTTGAGTCCCTAAAAGGTTCTTACTAGCATGACCCTTAGAATGAGGGCTCTTACTAGCATGACCCTTAGATTTAGGGATGTCAACATCTTGAGTCACCAAAGGCTTCTTACCTTTAGCCTTAGATTTAGGGGTCTCAACACCTTGATTCCCCAAAGGCTTCTCACCTTTATCTTTAGGGATCTCAACTTGTTGACCCCCCAAAGGGTTCTTACCTTGACCCTTAAATTTAGGGGTCTCAGCATCTTGAATCACCAAAGCCTTCTTTCCTCTACCTCTACCTTTAGAATAAGGGTTAGTCTCAACATCTTGAGTACCCAAAGCCCTCTTACCCTTAGATTTAGGGGTCTCAACATCTTGAATAACCAAAGCCTTCTTACCTCTACCCCTACCTTTAGAATAAGGGTTAGTCTCAACATCTCGAGTCCCCAAAGCCCTCTTACCCTTAAAATTAGGGGTCTCAACATCTTGAATCACCAAAGTCTTCTTACCTCTACCCCTACCCTTAGAATAAGGGTTAGTCTCAACATCTTGAGTCCCCAAAACCCTCTTATTACCTTTAGATTTAGGGGTCTCAACATCTTGAATCACCAAAGCCTTCTTACCTTTATCACCCTGAGAATAAGGGGTAGCCACCCTAACATCTTGAGTCCCCAAAGCCTTGTTACCCTTAGGTTTAACGGTATCCACTTGATCTTGAATAACCAAAGGGATATGACGCACTCCTTCGGTAGCAAAAATGCACTTCCCAACATGACAAGAAATAGGCCTCTTAGTGGGGCCATCTTCAAAATAATAACACCCCCAAAAACCACGTAAAATGGAATTTGTAACACCACTAGCATATTTGGGACACCTTATAGGTTGTTTGACTACACCATTCTTATCATGGTCCTTACTTGTGGGACCCTCAACTTCTTCCCCTACTTCCTCCACGACATTAGAACCTTGAGAACTTTGCACTGAAATTTCTGTATGATAAGGAGCAATAGGATAACGTTGGGGATTGTTTTTTCGAATGGCCATTGAAAAAAAAAAAAAAGACTGACTGAAAGAGAAAATAGAAAATAAGATTTAATAATTTACTTTCATGAAAATGAAAATTTGTGAATTTGTGTGTGAAATGAGAGGGTTTTGGGGGTATTTGAAGAGGATGATTAAGGCTATAGATTTTTTTTCAGCGAGATATACTGGATATGATTATAAAATTAAGACAGAAGGATATCGATAATCACTTAGGTGAAAAATTATTTGGGATTATTATTGAAAATTTTTTAATTTGGTAATTTATTGAATGTGAGGAATTAATGATACTACATAGATGCAATCGGATATGGTTGTTTTGCAGCGGGAATCATCTTTGGTTTTACGTTTCAAACCAACAAACAAAGGTGGTTTCATTTTTTTTTTAATTAATTAAGGAGTAAAAAGAGATATTACAAGGTGTGTACTCTATCATTGGTGCATGCATGAATTAGAAGAAAATGATGTTTGATATCTTTATTTTTAGAAATAGGTTTTTTCTTTCCATAATTAAAGATTTCACTGATTTTTGGATATAATAATTACATAAATTAAATAAAAAAAATGGTAGGAACATATGAGTGGCAAAAATACAAATGCTTTGATAGATGTGTGGGCATACCTTAAGTGATAGAATTTGAAATGAAGATATAAGAAATAATTTAGGAGTTACAAATATTAAAGAAAAAATAAAAGATAATTGTTTAAGATTCATGGTTTGAGCATGTGAAATGCCAAGGCATTGGCAAACCGACCGTAAGGAAAATTGAAAGTTGGAACTCAAAAAAATAAAAGAGGGCGAGAAAGACTGAAAGACCTAAAGGGAAGAATTGAAAAGAAATATTCACTCCTATTCACCTTAGGTGTCCCATTTAGTTAATTTTGGAATACTATTCATCTATCACTATTAAATTATATTATTCTATTAATCTAAGTTAAAACATAGTCATATGTGATCTTATTTGATTCGTTGTAATGTAAAGCTTATTAATAAAAACTTTTTATAATTTTTAATTATATATTATTAGATATTAAAGATTAAAGGAGTGCATTGAATAGTGCGTATAAAGCAAATGAGACACTTAAAATTAATAGGAGGTAATATAAAGGTTTTAGGCTTAAAGGTTGCAGGTGAGAAAAAATCCAAATGACAACTAAAAAATGATACTCCCACCATATCTTTTAAAATGTCCCATTTACTTTTGGGTTACTATTCATCAATCACTCTGGTCTTAATTTGTATTTTATTCTTAATTCATACATTAAATTATAGTCAAATAAGATCTTTTTTTATTCGTCTCAACATAAGGTTTATTAATAGCTAGATTTTATAATTTTTAATTATACATAATTATCGCTATTAAGTATTGAATCAGTTCATTGACAAACGTGCAAAAAGAAAATGGAACGTTTGAAATAAAACCCTGTGTGTGAATATATATATATATATATATATATATATATATATATATATATATATATATATATATATATATATATATATATATATATATATATTTGACATATAACTAGTAACAATCAATTATTTATTTATTTATTTAAATTAATAAATATATAAGGACTTACTTATTTAATTATTTATTTAAAGGATTTTATGATTTGTAACAATCAGATTTTTAAAAAGAAAAATAATGTTAATTCTCTTTACAAAAGAAAAAATGATATAAATGTCGAATTTGTATAGGATAAATGAAAATTGCGGTTTGTATAAAATGATCGCCTAAGGCGCGATGTTTAGAATAATTAACTCTTGTTAATTCATTGATTAAAGATTAGTCATAAAACATCTATCAAAATCAAAAGGTACAAGTAAAAACGTAACAATGGTGATAAAATAACAATTTAAATCAATCAAACCACGATAAAGTTGGAGATGACTAACACTTTTACATGCCGTTTTTCACATTGTTAATTTGATACAACGTAACTTTTAACAATAAGGTCTTTCAATTTATTATTGATGCAGTTTTCATATTAAATTAAATCGGATAAAACAATGTTATTTAGATGCATTATTAATATTTTACTTGATATTGATTATCAAAAAATCAACTATTACCATAAAATTAAAATAATCATGGCTCCAAAACTCTCAAATATAAATAAATATGATTCAATAATTAAATGGATAGAAATAACCTAATAAATGAGTATAGTAACTCTCCAACTGAGGAAAGGTAATAAAATGTATTTATAAACATAAAATAAAAAAGTATTAGATCGACAAAAAGGTTGACGATAGCCAGCGACAACGATATTTTAGAGTATACTATATAAGGTATTTAAAAAAAAATTAAAATTGGCATATAATATTCCGACTATGATTTCGAATTATTTATCTTTCTAAATGTTTTATGATACATATCCCTATCTTTTTAACACATTATAGAAAAACTATATCATCAATATAATACATTATCCTAGAATTGTGCAAATTGGATATCAAATCAGACTAGATCTTAAAATTTAAATATACAAAATTTTAATTCAATAAAAAAAACATACATTGTGAACCTAATCCAAAAAATAACAATTTTATAAACTTTGGATATTCAAATTCCTAGATAGGGTATTGGAATATCCAAATCCAAATAATATATATTTAAGTTTGATATTTTTTTTGACAAACTTATTATATTGATCATTTACATGATTTTTTTTAAAAAACATTATTATATCCCTTCATTCTCTATCAATGTGCATCAATATATGAGACTAGAAATTTTTTATATTTTTAAAATTGAGGAATTAAAATTTATAACAATATGTTTTAGTTTCACTTTCGCCTTACAAACGTTGAACTATTTGTCTAACACTAAGGGCATGTTTGGATTGAGTGTAAATAATTAAGGGGGAAATAAAATCAAACTAATGAAATGAAAGCATATAGAGATTATGTGACGATTGTCACAGCCTAACATGGTATCAGCGCCGAAGGTGGGACTGGTATGATGTGGCTCACATGTGAGGGGGAGTGTTGGAAATACTTCACATATGAGACAAGATCCCATATCGATCAAATAGTGGGTTGTTGATTTGCATATATACTGGGTGAGCTAATCTTCCTACCACCATATGATTTTGGGAAACAATGAACTTCACCAAGTGTATGTGCAAGTCAATACTCTTGACCCGTAAGTTTGTGGGCCCGAGCCCACGGGTGTCCTGTGTCTACACGAGTGGGCCACGGTGAGATTCTGACGAATTGTCATAGCCTAACACATTTGAAGTAGTTGAGATAATTGTGAAGAAGGTAAAATGAGCATTAAATTCTATTGTTTGCGTTTCTTTTGAAGCTTTTTGGGTTTTGCAATCTTATAGTAGTTCATGTCTTTTACATCTAGGGCCTCGGAGAGGATCGATCCATAATGCTAATTCATATGCTACTACAAATAGTAGGAGTTTAAATCAATTACTTCTATTTTATTGCTACTTTGTAGTTCTTAAGATGATTTCTAAAACAATCCATCAAACAGCAATTATTTCAATTTACATATTAACCACGAAACATTCAACGTGCAAATTTGTATAAAAAGAAGCAAAAATTCATAAAATAATATTTAACTAAAAATTTATGGATTACATCTCTTGTAACTTTATTAATTTCTCTCTAAATTTAAGATTCGGGACAATAAAATTCTCATACAAGCAAAGGAAAGGAAAATTAAATTCTTCTCATAGGTGGTGATGAGATTTGAATTATTATTACAAATATAAAAGGAAAAATTCTCAACCGTTAAACCAATGTATACGATTCTCACTGCAATACTAAAGGTGATTGATTTTTATTGCTTATTAAATTCAAAATTCCTTCAACCTTTTAGATCATTTTAACTCATTTAATACCATTGAGAATCATGGGTAAATTGGGTGAGTTGTTGAGTGTTTTTCCGTTCACTCTATTACATGGGTACGGACGTACGATTTGGTTTTTACCATCTAACGATAGAATTAATTTTTTCTCTTTATTACAAATTCTTTAGCAGACTCCTGAATAAAAAATTTTTTATGGCGTTAAACTAATTTTTGTTTTTAAACTTCCCAAACAAAGTGCATGTAGCTCGCTCCATATGCAAAGCCCGCCTTATAATGGGGCAAGAGGGGCCTATGCATCGGGCCCATCTAAAAAATTAGAAAAACAACGTATTAATATTTAATAGTTAGGAGTCTATAATAATAATAATAAAATATTTAATAATTAGAGCTCATAATTAATGTTTTGCTCCAAACCTCTCGAATTTCAGGGCCGGCCCCGGCTCCATGCCCCTTATTGGTGATGTTGCCCTAGAGCTTCAAACTCAAATCAAGATCATTACATGCACTAATCGGCAGCTCTATACCTTCCTTAATCACACATGCAACTTCACAATTCTTTTTAGGGCAAATATTAACATCATTATTGTGAGTTATTCCATTAAATTGACCCCCAAAATTTAATGGAAAAAAAGGATGAGCTTGAGGTTGTTGAGTTGGGACTTGCATAATGGGCGTCAAAACATGAGCAACTTGCAAGCCAGCTGAGAAATGCCAGTAACCCTGAGTCGTTGACAAAATCGTCGATGAAGGAGGTTGCGGTATCCATCCTAAAGATGGTAATTCATCGACTCTTTCGTTTATCAGATGGTGTTGCATGGAATTGCATGAAAGATGACGATGAAGATGACGACCACGATTATTACTATAAGGGTGATGATTATAAGGGCAATTTTTTTTGCCCTTAATATCATTACCATTTACATGGTATTTTATTTTCATATGGTAGTGTTTTTGTAAATTTTTTTCTTTCTTGTGAGCATTTTGATGGCCACCTAGGGCTTGGATTGTGCTAAATTTTTTAGGGCATAAATGACATGCAAAAATATAATCAAGTTTGTCATAATCATGGTGAATTATAGGTTTTTTGGGTGTTTTCGCGGAATTATTTTCCTTTTGTTTAAGACGCTGAATTTTCATTGATCTAGAATCGGGAACAGAACTAGGAATAGGAACGAAAATAGTCGAGCTTTTAGTTGATTTGATACCACTAGACGAACAATGACAATTACTTATTACCATAATGAAAAAAGATTGGAAAATAATATATTATTTTTAGAAATAGGGATATACTTTAGCTAATTAAGGATGGCTTAAATTGTAGGAGAAATTGAGCATTTCTTATAGAAAATAAAGAAGGGGTGAAGGTGTGGTTGTGGGTGTGAGGGAGGTTGACAAAGGTCCAAAATAGAGTGAAGAAAGTAGGGATAGACATGAAGTTATTATTAAAGGACAAACAAAGGAGACTTTCATGAGTTTGGTTAGGTTTTTGGTTCTAGTAAATAGTTAAAGAAAAAGGTGCTTATTTTCCTGACAATCAATACTAGTTGTTAGTGAGAATCCCTAGGTTTAAGTTAAAATTAAATGTAAACATTTACCAATCAATGGAAGAAACACCAAAAATAATTGATGCCCAACCTAGTTATTAGAAGTGATATGTTCTAAACAAGGTATAAACCACCCTTGTGTTGTCATCAAAGTTATTTTGGGTACTTAAAATAATATTTATTTAGTAAACATAACTTATAAGCAAGAAATAGGATATGAAATGAATAAAATTAAGCTTAGGTTTGAAAAACAACAAGTTTATTTAGTAAAAAATAAGGGAATAGAAACGATGTTTTTATTATTAATTTGTCTACATCAAACTAAAAGGCCAAATTAAAGATTTAGTATAGCAATATATTATGTTATAATCGAATCTAATTAGATTTCTTTATTATATAGTTAAGCCCATTTTTTACTTTGCACCACTTCATTTCAATTAATGTAAACCGCAAAAAATATTAAGAAAAAGTTTAAATGAATGTGTTAAGAAGTTGATTTATGAAAAAGAGAAATTTATCTTGATATGTATTATTCGTTGAGGACTAGACCTTTTAAGGGGGTCAATATGATATAGGATTCAAAAACACCGGTTGCATCAACACATATTGACAATCCAAATACATTGGTCTCAACTAGAGGTGTTTAACGGGGCGGGTCGATCCAAAGGGTCAAGGGTGGGGTCACATTTTAACGGGTCATTAGCATTTCGGGTCATTAATGGGCCTTTATGTGAAGGGTTGGACCGGGTCGGATAGTTATAGGAATTGGTTGTAAAAAATATTTTACCAATTTTTTTAAAATATTTTTATATGATATTCTTATATTCATAGTTGAATTGACCTAAAGGGCCATAAAGTATAATAAAAAACTATTTTATGAACTTTAAAAAAAGGGGTTAAAGTGGATTGTATTTAAACGGGCTTTGGCCCGCCCTAACCCATTTAACATTTGATATGACCCGACCTGACCCGACCCGACCCATTAAACACCTCTAGTCTCAACCAATATTTTGAAGTCCAAAAATAATATCACCCATACAATGAAATATGTTAAAAGTATAGGATGTCATCTCTTCAAATTAAGTCCAAGTAGTTCATATGCTATCATAAGTACACATTATGTTGATACAGCTAACACATGTACATATCAACATTAATTTCTAGATGCTTATAATGCTTTGTTAGAGTCTATTGTTAATGCATGTTAATTAGTTTTTCTAAGAAATTTCCATACTTTAGAAATATTGAATAGGGATATTATTTTACTCCCTCTATTTCTTTTTGTTTTTCCTATTTATTTTTTTGTACAGTTTTTAATTTAAATTTTAAACCTCAATATTTCTAATTATGCATAATAAAAAATTATAAAAAATACATAATAAAAAGTATACATTAAGACGAATCTAACAAAATCTCACATAAATATATTTTATTGTCTAAATATGTGTAAAAAACATTAATTAAATTTCTCTCTCCTTAAGATAAAATATTCTAAATGGGAAGAACATAAGAGAACGGAAGGAATAATTCATATAAAAGCTTTAAAGTCCTTCTACGTACAAACAATCCGTCATGTTGATGAAAATTTTAACCATACAAAATATTTTTGTTAATTAATTTATAATTTTTCATTATTACTTAACTTTTCATTACTTTCCCTTCAATTAATTAGTTTACGGTTATTAACTTAACCATAAAAAATATTTCAATCAATGATCTCCACTCGAAAAATAAATAATGTTAGAAAATACTAAATCACAATGATATGATGCTCCAGCCCCATGTTG